>NW_027397065.1:50458890-50515673 GCF_003265705.2 Callorhinus ursinus
TTTATGAGCAGATACTTTGTTTTAATAGTTCCAGAGGAAATATCCTAGCTCACAAGCTAGTCATAAAAAATGAATATAGACAAATATATATATATAAATATATATATATAAAGATATATATATACACACACACACACACGTGTGTGTGTGTGTGTGTGTATGTATATAGCTTCCCTTAAATATAGTTCTCTGTCCACATTCCTTTTTTATGACTAGCTTGTGAGCTCACTGAGATTAGGATATTTCCTCTGGAACTATTAAAACAAAGTATCTGCTCATAAATATTTGTTAGGTGTGTATTTTCAGCACATAGTTCTTCAGGCCCTAGTGCTGAAACAAACTCAAGTGATATAGCTTGCCATAATGGCAGGCTACAAGGTACTGTGTACATTTAGGTCTCACTTTTGTAAATATCTATGTCTGCCTGTGTATATATACAAATGTCTAACTATATGTAGTATCTACTCTAAAATAGTAACAGCAGTTACCTCTCTGAGATGAACCTACAGGTGTATCTTTTATCTTCATTTTTATATTTTTTAAAGATTTTATTCATTTATTTGTTAGAGACAGAGAGAGAGAGAACACAAGCAGGGGGAGCGGCAAGCAGAGGGAGAAGCAGGATCCTGCTGAGCAAGGAGCCCGATGATTCGGGACTCGATTCCAGGACCCCGGGATCATGACCCAAGCTGAAGGCAAACGCTTAACCAACTGAGTCACCCAGGCATCCCTTATCTTCATTTTTAAAACATTATGGTTGATTTTATCCCTTCAGAACACAAAACCAGCACAGCTCTTTCTTAAACAAAATCAAACCATAATATAAACATTATTGACTTAAAGATCCCTATAAATCTCTCCCCTGCAAAAACACACCATTAAAAGTTATATGAATTGTTTTTCAAGTTTTTTTATGACTATTCAAATATCCTATGTAGTTATCATTCTTTTCAAACTATGATATTGATCTTTTTTTTCTTGCTTAATGATATATCCTAAATTCATCATAGATGATTTATTTACCAAGTCCTTATTGACATTTGGGTTATGTCTATTTTAGTTTATGTTATTGCTATTATAAACAAGACAGAATCTCTAGAGATAATTTTGCTTTGTTTTCTAAATTTTTAACCACAAATATTTTCTATCATCATAAAACAAAACCTTTATTTAAAAAAAAATGAAGTATCTGGGCCACCTCTCTGTCTCTGTTCAGAATTTCATTAAATGCTCTCTTTCAATTCATTCATTCATTCTTTCGACAAATAGGTATTGACTGTCAACCATGTGCTGATCACTGTGCTGACAATACAGCCCTGAGCAAACTGGATACCTACATTCTAGTGGGGAAGATCAACATTTAGCCATACTAAGCCAGCGTAAAATCAGAGCCTGTGATAAACCCCATTGAGGAAATGGGCTAGGTGCTCTCATCTAGTTGAGATGCCTGATCCAGTTTGCCGAGCATTGTGTCTGAAGGCTGAGCAATCACTAAGAGAAGGTTGAGAGAGAAAGGAAACGTTCTACAAAGGAAACCTCCAGTGGCTTGGCCCTTCTGAGGGCTGAAGATTGGCAGGAAAGGCCGGAGGGCATGGGGGCGGGGACTGGCTGGTCTAGCTGAGGTTTACGTCATCCTTTCTTATCTGTAGGCTATCAAACAGCCGATGGGACCACAAGCTACTACCCGGCACCGCGCCGGGCGGGGCTTCCCACGCCCACCGTGGACGCCCGCATCTGCGCAGTGGGGGCATTCCCTTTTCCCGGCGCTGCGGGTGCTCATCCAGAATTTCCCCGGCCTTCGGACCTTCTCGGTGCTGGCCAACGTTCTCATGCTTGGAATCCTCGTCCTCATTTTACAGCACCTCTCCCAGGCAGGTTCCCCACCCCAGGCCTTCCTCTTGCCAGATGTGTCTTGTGGGGGTGGGGGTGACGGCGTGCGCACATGCAGGTGCACGCCACCCCAGGCCTTCCTCTTGCCAGATGTGTCTTGTGGGGGTGGGGGTGACGGCGTGCGCACATGCAGGTGCACGCACAGGTGTGTGTGGAACAAAAGTCAAGAAACACACCGTCCAGACTGATTTCCTCTGCAGGACGAGATTTCAGGTTGGGATGTGTTTTTTGTGTCTGCACTGTTTGACATGTATACAGGATCGTCTCTCAGAACATTTTTCACTGTTTTCTTAAGAGAACTCCTCTTTATTTTTTTTTGTAAGCCCAAACTGTATAGAATGAATGCATTTCTGCTGCTCCAACTTTTCTGTACTCTGTTTATATAGGTAACATGTACGTGTATGTCCCCAAACTCAATATAACAGATTTAACCAAACAATCTGTGAGCAAAGTCTTGAGGCATTTCTTACAGTGTTTTATATTTCAGACACAATCAAATGTTAGAATCCCACACAGCTCAGAAAGCAGAACAAATGTCCCCAAAGAGGATGTGGAAGATGCTACTGTGAATAAAGCAACTTTCCGTAACAGCCACATTAGTTTGTGCTGAATATCACATTGTAAGCATTTATAGCCAAACATAGTTAATTGCTTACATAGAAACATTTTACTGAGTTTTACTTATGTTTCAAAAATTGGTTCTGTGTTTGGCGCCAATGTGTCATGTGACCTAATTTTTCCCATTCAGAATAATAGGAACTTGATCATCAGCATGTTTGCACAGAACATGAAATTTTAGGAGTGGATTACTGATACCAGAAAGGGTGTTTTTTCCCCCCAGCAAATAGGCATTTTGTTATCAGGGAGAAACTGTAATAAGGACTCTTACTCAACTCAACTAAAAGTAACTGGGGGAAAAGGAGAGTATAGGAGAAAGATCCTACAGGGAACTTTCATGGAACAGCCAGGGCCCAAGAAAGATCCCAAGGCAGTCAGGCTTTGGGAGTAGCACAAACCCAGGGGTCAGGCCATATCAGGGCTTCTGATGCCTCTGCTTAGGTTAGCTCTGTATTGGCTTTATTTCTCTTGATGTGAACCAGCTCTGTCCACAGATCTTAAATTTTAGATTTTAGGTTTTTTTAGATTTAGATTTAGATAAATTTTAGATTTTATCATTTTGGGCACCAGAGGGAAACAAATCTGACTTCTAGCTGATCCCAAAAATCCAGGGAAGGAATTCACTGGTTCAGCTTGGGTCAGGTGCCACCCCTGAACCTATGAACTGTAGTGGGGGAAGCACTCATGGAAACTATTACTGATACAAAGGGTTCAGTCCACTTCAGAATGTGGAAGGAGGGTTGCTGAGCAGATAATCCCATAGATATCCTTGACAACCTTGAAGAAAGAAAGAAAAAGGAAATGAAGAATAAAGATTGGGCATAGTCCATCCCTAGCCTTCAACTTTGCTCATCCACAAGGCACAAAACCTTCCCCCAGACATCCAGCATGTGTAGGGTCAATCAAGGAATGGCCTGAAATGTGGATTTGAGTTCTAGCTTTGCAACTCACAAGCCATGTGACCCTGAAGAAGTCATGCTTTAAAATCAAGCTAACAGTTCTTACCTTGTTAGGCTGCTCTGTAAAACTACTTTGTAAAAACCCAGTGGTTCTCAGGCAACAGAGCAAGTTTAGAGGGTTCAGGTATAGACTCTAGAGCAGCGGTTCTTAAGCAGGGGCAATTTGCCCCCCAGGGGACATTTGGCAACTCATGGAGACATTTTTGGATGTCACAACTCGGACAGTTCTGTCTACTGGCAGCTGGTAGATAGAAACCAGGGATGCTGTTAAACATCTGGCAGTGCTCAGGACAAGTGACCTGAATTCTATTTATAGCTCCCCCATTTCAACTTTGGCAAGTTAACTCACTTTTTTTTGTGCCTCAGTTTTTCCATCTGGGAAATGGGACTGATACTAGTAGCCATTCTCCTAAGGCTGTTCTGAGGGTCAAACAGATTAAGAGATGTGAAGAGCTTGGGCTCCTGTCTGGAACTTAGTAAGTACCACTAAAAACGTAAGCTGTTACCTCCCCCAAACCTGGCTAAGTAGCAGAATCACCATGCGATCTTGTTTAATTACAGATTCCCAGGCCCTCCTTTAGTTGTAGTGGATCTGAATCTTTGGAATTAAGAGTCCAGGAATCTTTGGGGTTTTTGTTTTTTGTTTGTTTGTTTGTTTTTAAGATTTTATTTATTCATTTGTGAGAGAGACAGAGAGAAAACAAGCAGGGGGAGAGGCAGAAGGAGAGGGAGAAGCAGACTCCCCGCTGAGCAAGGAGCCCAATGCGGGACTCGATCCCAGGACCCTGGGATCACGACCTGAGCCGAAGGCAGACGCTTAACCATCTGAGCCACCCAGGCGCCCTGGGGTTTTTGTTTTTTGTTTTTAACTACCCAGCTGATTTTGATGATGGGCCAAGCATTAGGGTGACTGCTCTGAAGCATTGCTATGCCCAGTTGGGACCAGAAGCATCAGCGGCCTCTCAGAGCAGGGCCGAGCAAACTCCAGTGCGCATACAAACCACCTAGGGGCCTTGTTACAGTGCAGGTTCTGATTCAGGAGATCTGAGTGGGGCCTGAGAATCCGTACTCCTAACAAGCTCCCAGGTGGGGAGGTGAGGCCAATGCTGCCAGTCCTCTGACCACACTCTGAGTCACAAAGCTCCAAAGCACTTTATATACATGCATGTTATGGTGTCTGAGTCCTATAGTAGACTCAAAGCCTGTCGAATTCCAATCAGGACTGAGCTCAGATAGCTGCCACTGTTTCTTTTTTTCAGTAGCCAAAAGCAAGGTAAGGAAAGGATACTGCATGTGAACTCCAGATGGTCTCTATCTCCTGTGGACCACCCCCCACTCCCCAAGCCTGAACAACAGTGGAAGCCCCTACTCACCTCTTCAGGTCGCCCTGGCTTGGAAGGTCTCTCTGTTTCCAGAAAGAATAAAGTACCTAGAGGCTCCTGGAGACCATTTGCTGTAAATAACCTAGAGATCCTCTTGATTATAAGTGGATTTTTAAGGTGTTCCTTTTCATGGCTGGTGTCTCTTGAAGAACATTGTTCTTAAGCTGTCAGGCCTCACCAGACTCCAGGATTCTGTGTTCTTACAGAGTCAGAGATAGGACTGGACCTAGTGATCATTTAATTCATTGGTTTTTCTTTCTTTCTTTTTTTTTAAAGATTTTATTTATTTATTTGAGAGAGAGAGCACATGAGAGGGGTTAGGGTCAGAGGGAGAAGCAGACTCACCGCCGAGCTGGGAGCTCGATGCAGGACTCGATCCCGGGACTCCAGGATCATGACCTGAGCCAAAGGCAGTCGCTTAACCAACTGAGCCACCCAGGCGCCCTAATTCATTGGTTTTTCTAAACATGTTTCCATACCTCTGGTGTTGTGTGTGTCATAAGTTTAGTGGGGAGAGGGTTAGGTGATACTTGTTCTCTTCTACTTATAGCAATTTAGAATTGCATTATAATACTTCTTTCTAAAACCAATTTTGTTTTAAAACATTGACTTTTTGGAGAAAAATTATATAGGTGGAGCACACATATGATAAATGACTGAAGACATGCTGTTTTAGTCCAACTTCCTTGCTTTATGGGAGGAGAAACCAAAGCTAGAGAGGTCCCAAGCCTGGATTTTCTTATCCTTAAAATGAAGATAATGATCCCTACTCTGTAGGGTCACGGGGAGAATTAAACAGTACATTTAAAGAATTTAGCACATGCCTGGCCCCTCATAAAGACCTAAGGAATATTAGCGGCTCACCTACGTGTCAGAGAGGTACCTTCTTCATAGGATCACTTCTCGGAGCCTCAGGCTCACCATCTGTATAGTTAAGGCATCAGAGAAGAGGGCTTAGCATCTCTGGATTCCCAACTCCCTCGTTCCCTCACTGACCCCAGGTTATTGGTTCCAGAGAGTGGCTGAGGGCAGAAGGCCAACCTCTACCCCCACTCCACCCAGTTCCCCGGCATACGTCACACATGCAGATACTGAGGCCCAGACACTTGCCTGGTGATTTCTGTCCTAGAACTCTCCCCCACCCCCAATTCTTCCTGAGTTTCTTACTGCCTCTATCCTCTTAAACAGAGTCCATCCACCAAGGATTTGGGCCAGCAGAAGGTTGAACACACTGTAGAACTCTGCAGGCGGGCTCTCTGTGTGCTGGATATCCATTGTGTTCTCTCAGGGCTGGTTTGATCATAACCATTACCATTCCCCCTTGCCCCTCCTGGGTTTCTCTGTCAGGAAATCCCAGATCCCTGGTGGCAATCTGGAAGACCTATTGTTCTTCAGGACAGCTGTCTTTGTTTTCGAGGGTATTGGGGTGGTAAGGTTGGAGATGGAGTGAGGATCCCCACCCCCGATGAGAGTGAGGAAGCAGGCTAGTCTAGGGGAAGGGCACTGGCTGTGGAGCTGACAGACAGGGGTTTGAGACTGGCTTCGTCTTTTCAATCTGTATGATCCTGGACAAGCTATTTAACACCTCTGTGAGCCTCAGTATCCTCATCTGTAAAATGGGTTTATAATACCTACAAAACAAGGATGTTGTAAGGGCTCAATGAGATAACGTAGGTAAAATAGCATGTTGTTGGCACAAAGTAAGTCACTATCATTATTTTGTTTCACCAGTCCTTTACCAAGTGTGGGTGAGAGAATACTAACATGCTAGAGAAAAATATCTGACAGAAAGCTGTGGAATGTTAGGCAGATCTTCTCTTTTCAGTGAGCCTTGTTTTACCCATCTGTAAAATAGGAGAACTGGAAACCTCTTTATGACAATCCCAGCCAACAAGTCACCCAACTTAAACACATGGTCTTCATATTAAAAATCTGCTATTTACTTTGCTATGTCCTTCATCCTCACTTTTGGGTCCTAGAGATATTTTAATGCAGCCTGAGAAAAATTACTAAAAAAGCCAGCACTACAAGGGAATTTAGCAATGGTGTTCAAATATATTTTTTATCCTGAGAACCCTGTGAATGAAATCACAAGAGGAACACAGTATTTAATACAAACCAGTTACCTCACATACCTCGGAAAAAAATTATACACGCACACACGCATACTTATATCTATGTGTGGGGATATATATGTCCCACACCCGCATGTAGAGAGAAGTAAATAATAAATGTGCTAACCTTTGGGGAATCTGGTGAAGATTATATGGGTAGGGTATAAGGCTATATATTCTTGCAACTTTTCCACAAGCCTGAAATACTTCCAAATAAATAAAGAGACAGATCAGAATTTTATCCCCAGCTTGAAGTGGTGCTCACATCCATACACAGATCATGAAACCAGGGACTAGAAGTGATGAGGCTTGTCTGAGCACATAAGGCTCTGAAATTCCAAAGCCAAGGCTCAAGCCCTCACCTTCCAGCCTACAGATCAATGCATTTCTCCTCTCAGATGCTGCTTCTGATCTTCCTCTTTTCAAACAGCTTCCCTGTCAGGAAATGCCTAACAGGAGTGTCACTGGGTCTCCCTGCCGCCGACTCTGCCACCATTCCCTCCCTCCCTACATGCACACACATACACACACACGAGTAAGACTTCCTGAACTCTTTTCCAGAGCTGATGTCCCCAGGTTACTACTCAGAGACACAGAATCACAGATCACAGACAGCTGGAGCTGGATTAAAGCATGACTGTGTATAGATTTTTCTAGACGCTAACACCACAAATTAGGAAACATTTCCTCAGTACAATCTATATTCTTTTTCCATCCTTCGGTCAGGAGTTGTTGCATATTATGGTGTGTAAGGTAGTCCCCCCTCTACACTCCAAGCAAAAGGAATCCAAAATTATCCTGCAGGCCATACACCTGTTCTTGCTGGAAGGTCACCTTCCAGACGTGACATTAGGGATGGTGCTCCCCCTGGTGGGCTGTGTGCAGAAGCACAACTCCCGCAAAGACACCAGCTCGTACATTGTGAGATTTTCAGTAATGGCAATCATCATCATCATCATCATCCATGGGCCACAAAGCTGCTCAGAGGTGGAGCCTTTCCTGAGCATGGAAGAGGACACTCAAGTATGGATGGCTGGACTAGAAGACCTTTAAGGTCTTTTCAGTAACTGATACTGTTATAATTCAGTAGTTCCTTGCACGTAGTGGTGCCATGTCTTTGAGATTGTTCTTCTCTCTCAAGCTTTATGATGGCTCAGATGAAGGAATTTAGAATAAGAAACAGTGGGTAAATGGGGTCTCTACATAAATGGGGGCCACTGTGTAATTATGGCCCCTCTGTTCACAGGTTTTGCCTCTGGAAAACAAGATGCAGAACCATGCTGTTTCCATTCATCCTATATGGAGGGATGTTCAAGATCACCACCCCTGGACAAAAGCCTAGGGGCCTTGGGCTACCTCAAGTTTGGGACCACCACCCAGGCGAGCATCACCCTCAATCTCTCCAACTGCCGGTGAGTGAGTTCACACTTCAGAGCCAAAAGGATGATGTGCAGGGTGGGACTGGCCCAGTTTCCCCTTATCAGAGGGGAGTAGCAAGAGCGTGAATGTGGATCGGGTCTGCAGTGTGGAGAAGAGATGCCAGGAAACTGCACTGTGGAGAGGGGTGGCCTGGGTTCTGGACTATGGTGTGTAGATCTGGATTCTGGATTCTTGTCCAGGAAACTGCACTGTGGAGAGGGGTGGCCTGGGTTCTGGACTATGGTGTGTAGATCTGGATTCTGGATTCTTGTCCAGCGCAGCCATTAATTCTCCTATGTTCTGGACAGGATATTTTCCTCTTCTATATACTCCAGTTTCCCCATCTTCCCAACACAGGGATTAGACTAAATGCTTTCTAAGTGCCCTCCCAACTTTGACCGATGTATTAACCAGATCTCTTTCATTTGCAAGTGGTTGAAAACCAATCCTGTCTGGCCTAAGTTTTAAAAAAAAAGAAAAGAGAAGTCCATGCATATATCTAACTTTAGGCATAGCTAGATCCAGCTGTTTAAGTAGTATCAGCAGGACTTTGTCTTCATCTCTCAGTTTGTGTTCCCTCCGCACGGACTTTATCAAGTAGACTTTTCAATGCAGTATACAGTGGCAGATAACTGCTGACAGCCTCTCGGTGACAGGCCATTCTCCTGTCAGCCCCATGTAAAGAGAATTTCTCTTTTCCAAAAGGGCCATAAAATCCTTGGAATGAATTCTGATCCCTGCAGCTGGAGTCATATGTCCATTCTGAACCAATGCTATGGCCGGTAGATGAAATTTGCTGATTGGCCGGCCGGGATCCTGTGCCTTGCTGGAGTAGGTCAGGAGCACCCTGAACCTAGTGGACTGAGAGCGGGGATGGGGTAACCCCGGCTTACTGATGGGGTGCTGGCTGCTGGGTTAGTTAATCCAACTGAGGCGCATTAACACAGATCAGAATTGTGGTCAAATCTGAGGACCATAGATTATTTGATAGACATTCTTACAACTTCTTAGTAAGCCAGAGAAGGTGATCATTACAAAGGGGGTATATGGGATATCACTAGAGGGTGGTTAACAGCTTCTTTTCCCTTTTGCTCACCATCTTGACTTCCGGAAGTGCTCAGGTTCTCAGGTACATAGACCAGACCCCCTCTTGGATTCTGCTCCCTGCTTTATACCCTTACATTGACATCCTCAGGAATATTCTATGTAAGTTTAAATAAAGAGCTTAGCACAGTGATGATCACATAGAAGCGACTCAATAAATTTTCATTATTATCTTCCCCTGTAAATATAATCCCATACATGAGATTCCCTTTAAAAAAAAAAATCTAGGGGCGCCTGGGTGGCTCAGATGGTTAAGCATCTGCCTTTGGCTCAGGTCATGATCCCAGGGTCCTGGGATCGAGCCCCACAATGGGCTCCCTGCTCCACGGGAAGCCTGCTTCTCCCTCTCCCACTCCCCCTGCTTGTGTTCCCTCTCTCTCACTGTGTCTCTCTCTGTCAAATAAATAAATATTTAAAAAAAAAAAATCTAAACCAAGATACATTCTTTCCCTTGTGTGTGACCTCTAATTGACTTTTGGCTACTGTATGTTACGGGCCCAAAGAATAGACATTAAGGGATGCCTGGTGGCTCAGTCAGTTAAGCGTCCAACTATTGATTTCAGCTCAGGTCATCATCTCAGGGTCTTGAGATCAAGCCGACCCCCAGCCCCCTGCTCTGTGCTAGGTGTGGAGCCTGCTTAAAAATTTCTCCCTCTCCCTCTGCCCTGCACTCAAAAAAAAAAAACCAAAACAGAAATTCACGTGCTTAATTTAATGTATAAATAATGAAAATTTAGAAACATCTGATGTGATAGCTTGGGTTTCATTTTGAATGAGTAATTCACACTCATCATTAATACAATGGAGAAGAAAGAATACAGGTATTTACTAAGTGCTTCCCAAGTGGTTTACAGACATGATCTCATTTGTCCTTAACATAGCCCCATCTGCCAGGGGAGATAACAGTACCAGGTCAAGGAGTCCTGACACCATTTGGCCACACTCCTAGCCTCATGGAAAGGCTGACACACACACACAACCAATTCGTATTCCGTGTGAGAGGCTCTGGAACCTTCATGAAGACCAAGTGTCATGAGAACTCAAAAGGACAGTGAATCCTGACCAGGGAACAGAGAGGCTTCACAGGGCCCTCTGACACTTGAACAATGAGCAGGAATGTGACAGATTAGGAATGGAGGAAAAGGCATCCTTGGTGGAGGGAACAGCGTATGCAGAGGCACTGATGGCTGACAGTATGTCTTACGCTCAGGGGGATAGCTCTCATTGTCTGGTAGGGTTGCAGTGTTGAGTATGGGGGGTGGGGGCCGAGGCAGGGACTGTTTGAGATGATGCGGTGGGAAATTGCACTTGAAATATGGGCTTTTAATCCCAGGCTCAGGTTTGACAGTCTTTCTTATGGGCGATAAGATACTATTAAGGTCTTTTTGAGCATTATAGTAACATAATCACTCATCTCTTGTCTTAAGTCCACTAAAATGTAGTGTGTTTTTTTTCTATTCTTGATAAAAAAGAGTCCCACGTGTTTAATATTTTATGATCAGAGCCCATCAGATCCAGCCCCTCCCTGCCTTTTACCAAGTACAAAGTATATCCCCATTTTACAGATGAGGCCAGTGAAGTTCAAGGAAGTAAAGTGACCTTGATAGCTAATGATAGAGCTCCTGCAACTCTACCTAGTTTTTTGAACATCCACATCATAACTCTGACCTCATGCAAATTTGATTATGAAAGAGGGAGAGTGTGCTATTTTTAAAGGGCTGACCATTTCACGTATCATCCCCATTCATTGGATAAATGTCCCTGAAGGAGGTGAGATGGGAAATGTGAATCCACCACTTTCTCTGTAGGTCTCTGTCCCTTTGTGCCCTTCATAGACTGAGGCTCTTTGCTGCTCTTTCTTGAATAGGACTTCAGGGCCTAGATATATGTGTATAACCTTTTGTACTATATTGCCTCTAAACACATTGCTGTATTTTAGGGTGTTTAAGGGATTATTCAGGGCGGTTTTGACAGTTCCCCATTTCTGCCCCTCACTCTGGCAAAACTGGTTTCCCTGCTGTCCTTCGGCAGGTTCTCCAGAGGCTGCTGGTATCTATAGATAGATCTTTTCTGATCCCCTTTGCCTTCCAAAGGTTGTACCAGTATGTCAAGTTCCTCTCCTTGGGCAGTTTCTACCTCATACCCCTGCAGTTCTGTGTCCTTGTGGAGATCATCATGCCCTTCACTGAAGCACTGGGCCTTCATGGTAGACCCGGGCACCCTCACTGCTGTGGTCTGTCTGACATGTGAGTAAAAGGCAGGGAGCCTCGCAGGCCACAAAATTTCCAGAAGTCAGGCTCCCAGGGCCTCCCCAGGGCAGTACAAAATTTCAGGCAGAGTACATGTTTGTGGAATTAAGCCAAACCTAAGGGGAGCTTTGGTGGTAAGAAACAGAATGCAACTCTGGACAACTTAAGCTAAAACAAAGGGATTTGGAGGTAACTCACAGAGTCAAAGGAAAAGCTACAGAAGCAAACCTTGAAGAAGACAGAGACCAGGGAGAGCCTGAGACTGAAGTCAAAGGAATTAAGAGAATGCCTCTGGGATGAATTTCCACCAACTCTTTTTGATCCTGTGCTCTCTGCGTAAGATGCAAATTGTATGGAAATCAAGTTCAATCACAAAGGCCCATTCATTGGATGAAGGAGGTTGGGGCATTCAGATTGACAGTGCCTCCAAGACGCGCCCCCCCCCCCCAGCAGTGAGAGAAGGATGGCATTCAAAGCAAAAATAGGGTTCTGATTATCCTTACAACTTTCTCTTCGATGCATGGGGGTTATTTAGAAGTGTGTTGTTCAATTTGCAAATATTTGGTGGTTTTTCAGCTATCTTTCCATTCCTGATTTCTTTAATTCCATTTTTGTCAGAGAACATTCTTTCTGTATGATTCCAATACGTGGGTTTGTTTTATGGCCGAGAATATAGTTTATCTGGGTCTGTGTTCCATGTGCACTTGGAATGTGTATTCTGCCAGTGTTAAATGGAACATTCTATAAATATTAAGTAGGTCAACTTGACTGATGGTGTTGTTCAGGTCTTATATTTCCTTATTGGTTTTACACCTTCTTATTCTGTTAATTACCAGGAGAGGAGTACTGAAGTCTCCAAATACTCTTGTGGATTTTTATATTCTTTCAAATCCATCAGTTTGGGCTTCATATATTTGGGAGCTTCATTGTTAGGTATGTGCTCATTTACATCATTTGGATTTGTCTTGATGAATTGACCCTTTCATCACTATATGATGTCTCTCTTTATCTCTGACAATATTCCTTGTCCAGAATCTACTTTGTCTTTTTTTTTTTTAAGATTTTAATTTATTTATTTGACAGAGAGACAGCGAGAGAGGGAACACAAGCGGGGGGGGGGGGGGGGGGGGCGGGGAGAGGCAGGCTTCCCGCTGAGCAGGGAGCCAGACGCAGGGCTCGATTCCAGGACTCCAGGATCATGACCTGAGCCGAAGGCAGACGCTTAATGACTGAGCCACCCAGGTGCCCCTACTTTGTCTAATACTAACACAGCCCCTCCAGGTTTCTTTAAGTTAGTGTTTGCATGGAATACATTTTCCCCTGTAATTTTAACAGATTAATGTCTTATAATTTAAATATATTAAATAAATAAATTATGTTTACCGCTTTCAACTTTTTTAGGAGTTGCCCTAGGTTTTATAATATACATCTTTAATAATCACAGGGTATTTTCAAGTAATATTATACCATTTCATGTGTAGTGTAAGAATCTTTCAGCAGTGTACCACCAAGTCCTTCCTCCCATTTTTGTGCTGTTTTTGTCATATATTTGTTTTTATATATGCTATAAACCCATAATATGTTGCTACTATTTTTGCTTTAAACCAGGGATAGCCAGACTTTTTCTTAAGAGGCCTGATGGTAAGTATTTTAGGCTTTCTGCCCATATAGCCTGTACCACAACTATTTAACTCCGCCATTATAGCTGAGAGCTGCCACAGACAATACATAGACTAATAGGCATGGCTGTGTTCCAATAAAAGCTTACTCATGAAAATAGCCCAGACCATAGTTAGCTGATCCCTGCTTTAGATAATCCAGTCTCTTTGAAAAGAAGGAAAAAAATCTTTTGTATTTACCTTTCCTTTAACTATCTCCAGAGATCTTTATTTCTTTTTGTAGATCCGTAACTGCCTGTCATCATATTCCTTCTTCCTGAAGAATTTAACACTTCTTATAGCACAGATCCGCTGGTAATGAATTATCTCAGTTTTTGCTTGTCTTTATTTCTCCTTCATTTTTGAAAAATATTTTCTCTGAGTTGAGAGTGTTTATGTGTTAGCACTTTCAAGATGTCATTTGTTGTCTTCTGTTTTGTGTGATTTCTTTTTTTTTTTAAGATTTTATTTATTTATTTGAGAGAGAGAGCACGAGAGGGAAGAGCGTCAGAGGGAGAAGCAGACTCCCCGCTGAGCAGGGAGCCCGATGCGGGACTCGATCCCGGGACTCCAGGACCATGACCTGAGCCGAAGGCAGTCGCTTAACCAACTGAGCCACCCAGGCGCCCTGTTTTGTATGATTTCTGATGAGGAGGCTACATTTCTTATATTTCTTCCTCGGTAGATACATGTCTTATTCCCCTGGCTGCTTTCAGGCTTTCTCTTTATTTTTGGTTTTTATTAGTTTCAATATGATGTGTCTAGGTGAGTGAGAGTGTCTGTAGGGGTGGGGAGTGTTGGTGTTTATCCTATTCTGTTTTGGTGATTTTCTCTGAATTTCTTGAGTTGTAGTTTTATGTCTTATTTTATGAAAATTCTTGGCCATTATTTCTTCAAACTTTCTTTTGCCACATTCTTTCTTCTCCCTCTGGGATTCCAATTACTGATATGTTAGACTGTTTTATATTGTCTTATAGCTCTTTGATGTTCCAGGTTTTTCTTCACTCTTTTTTTCTGTTTGCATTTCAATTCGGGTAATTTTCATTGACCTATCCCCAAGTTCACAGACTCTTTCCTTGGCTTTCCTGAGTCTACTGCTAATCCTATCAAAAGAATTCTTAATATCGTATCAAAAATTCTTCGTGGTATTTTTTTTTTTTACTATTTTTATAGTTTCCATCTCTCCACTGAATTCTCCATTTGTTCACACATTTTGTCCAAATCAATTTCAGAAATGCCATGGAGTACTCAGAAATAGTCATGTTCTCAATTCTTTTGGCCTTCTGGGATGGTGGAGAGCAGTCTTGAGCTGAATCAGTTTGTGAAAGCAGCCTTTTGTAGAGGACAACCAGGGTAACAACCTAAGGATTCTCCGCTAGAGTCACAGAATCTCCGAATTCTAGAAGCTTATCATCCTGGAATCTCTAGGGATTCTCGCTAGAGTCACAGAATCTCCGAATTCTAGAAGCTTATCATCCTGGAATCTCTAGGGATTCTCCGCTAGAGTCACAGAATCTCAGAATTCTAGAAGCTTATCATCCTGGAATCTTGAAGCTAGGGTTAAAAAAAAATTCATAGGATTTTAGAGTTGAACTTTAAGAACTTGAATACCTCCAGGGAAGGACGTTCACCAGCTCACAAGGCAGCTGAGTTCAAAGGGAGAATGCTGTCCTCCTTCAGGCGGATCGATGATGTTAATGCACCACTAGAGGGAGGTCAGTCCCTGATCAGAGTGTCACAGTCACAACAGAAGTAGAATCTCCCCTCTCCCTGACCTTCACCCCCACATATACCAGGAATGACATAGCCACTGATAGGAAGAAGAAAATCTAAGGAATATCAGTAAACACTTGTCTTCTTTAAAGTGTTCTATAATGTTATTGGATATGGAGTCTTAGTTCCTTCTCAAAAGGAAGGGATAAAAAACAAGACTGTCCCCTAACCTTCTTGAACATCTCTTTTTCTTAAATTTGCTTTTCCAAATCTTTGTTGATAGTTGGAGCCAATAAGAGATTATTATTATTAACTAGAGGTTATTTTAACCTCACTAAACCTCATGATCTCTCTCTAAAGTGGAATCCATTTCTGTTCTGTTTCCTTTTTAGGCTTTAAAATGCCATAATGAGGGCACCTGGGTGGCTCAGTCGTGGGTGCCTGGGTGGCTCAGTCGTTCAGTGTCTGCCTTCGGCTCAGGTCATGATCCCAGGGTCCTGGGATCGAGCCCCACATCGGGCTCCCTGCTCGGCGGGAAGCCTGCTTCTCCCTCTCCCACTCCCCCTGCTTGTGTTCCTGCTCTCACTGTGTCTCTCTCTGTCAAATAAATAAATAAAATCTTTAAAATATATATATAATAAAAAAATATAATGCCATAATATAACATTTAAAATGCTAATGATATATTAACTGAGAAAAACATATAGTAGGACAAGAATATTATGCAGTGCCATTTGTAAAAAATGAATGTGTGTGTGTGTGTGTGGATTGGTGAGGGTGTGTGTTTTGTATGTGTGTGTCCAAAGAGGGGGATAACAGTTGATCTCTAGGTGGCAGAATTGTGTATACACTTTCTATGTTTATTTTCCAACTTTTCTACATTGAATATATTTTTTAGAAAACCAGATTACCTAAAAAACAAGACTGTCCCCTAACCTTCTTGAACATCTCTTTTTCTTAAATTTGCTTTTCCAAATCTTTGTTGATAGTTGTTATTGGTCCATGCAGAGCCCTTCCCTGAATTGAATTTATTTATCTTCCCTCTTTACTTACACCCGTGATTCTCAACTGGAGGTGATCCCTGCTCCCTTTTGCAACAAAAATAACATATATGTGTATATGTAGGGTGTGTGTGTATATACATATATGTATATTTGGTATATGTGGTACATATATAGAATAGAATACATTCAGCCATAAAAATGGAGGAAGTCCTGCCCTTTATGAAAATGTGGATGGACCTTGAGGGCATTATGCTAAGTGAAATAAGTCAGAAAAAGAAAATACTTTGCGATGCCACCTATATGTGGAATCCAAGCAACAACAAAAAACAAACTTATCTAAAAAGAGATCAGATTTGTGGTTACCAGAAGCAGGGGGTGGGGAATTGAATGAAGGTTGTCAAAGGTACAGATTTCCAGTTTTAGGTAGGTGAGTACTGGGGATATGATCTACAGCATGGTGACCATAGATAACACTGCTGTGTGGTATATGTGAAAGCTGTTAAGAGAATAGATCCTGAGAGTTCTCGTTACAAGGGAAAAAAATACTTTTTTTCTTTTTCTTTTTCTTTTTATATCTATATGAGATGATGAATTTTACTTATTGTGGTAATCATTTTATGACATATGTAAGTCAAATCATTATGCTCTTTACGTTAAACTTATGTAGTGCTATATGTCAATTATATTTCAGTAAAACAGAAAAAAACCACAAATATTCTGTAGTCATTTTGACTCAGAGGGCATTTTGTTATTAATACATCAAAATCCACAAACATCACCTTTTCTTTCCATGAGATGGTTGAAGAGACTTGTTTCTTTCCTCATTCCTGAGCGTGTTTCACTCCCAGGTAAACCCCAGGGAGTACAGGAGAAAAGTATGGGGAAGACGAAATAAAGCTAAAGAACAGGGTGAGAAATATTTTCTATATAACTTGGTATTTTTACAAAAGACCAGAAGTTTATTGATTTGTATTTCAGAATTTATCACATCGCAGCCTCAATATAGCCACACTGAAGTCGCCCCACGAAAATAACCTGTCCCTGTAAAGTGTTATTAGCAGGAGGTGGCCTAGTGAAATGCTTTCTAACGCCCTGCCATGCTAAGATTCTGTTACTGTAGGTGCGTTCCCTCCAGGGCAATTGGAAACCAAGAGTCTTCTTCACCTGCAGATGCCGTGATCACCCTGATCCCCAAGCTGGACCCAGTCAGGTCCATGAGCAGCAGTGCCCTGGTCCTCCTCATTCTACCCCTCCTAGAGATCACCACCTACTACTCAGAGAGGGTGAGCACCCTCATCATCACCAAGGACACCCTAATCCGCATCCTGGGCTTTGTGAGCTTTGTGGTAGGGACCTGCCAAGCCCCAGACAAGCTGATCCAGCTGGGAGACACTTTCACCTTTCCCAACTCCACTGGCACCATGGAAGAGTGACTAGTTTTCAACTTGACACTTCTCCCTTCAATCCTTAAACTAACGTTTTAGCCTTGTTTGAGCAAAGATCCTCCTTTCATTGCTAGTATCTATTTTTACGAGACCTCCATGGTGCTGGGCAGAAATGGGGTCAGAAGATCGGAGTTTTAATCCTGAGCTCTGTCATTTAGTCCCACTTGATCTGGGCCAGGCCACACACCCTCAGGTGCCTGTTTTACCAATGTGGTTAAAGAGTCCAGCATAACCTACCTCAGAATGTTGTGGAAAACAAGTGAAAGTATGTGGACAAGCATACTTTGAAAAGATAAAGTGCTCTACCAATGTCAGTGATTCTTATTATTTTGCTGTTTCCTCCTCTGAGGGCCAGAGAGGCAGGAAGGGAACCTCCCTTTCTTCAAGCCAGGTTAACATATCTCTTGTCCTAACAGCTGACAAGACACTGAACCGTGATCCAGGAGACCTGGTTGTAGCAACCCCAGGAGCAGGCGCCATTGATCCAGGCTTGCTGCGGGCCAGGCAATGTACAAAATGCATCCCATACGTTATCTCATTAAGTCATCCTCGAGCCCCATAAGGTAAATGGTATCTCCTCCATTTTATAAGAGAGAACACTTAGGCTCCAAGAGATTAGGTTATGATCTAAATTATACGGTTAGTAAGTGGCAGAACTAGAATTTAAACACTGGCCTAGTAGGCACTGAAGCCCATGCTCATTACCATTACACCCTGAAACTACCTTAGCTGCATGACGTAAGTGATTTTTCTCTGGGACTCAATTTCCCCATCTGTAAAATGGGAGGGTTGGCTAGATCTCTGAGGGCCCATTCTAAACCATCTTTGCACACTTCAAAGTCTTCTTAACAAGAGGCTGGCCTCCACCTCTCCTGCCCCCAGTTGTTGGGGCCAGTTGTGGCCTTGCCTTCAGCCTTCTGTAGCCTCCTGACTGGTTGCTTTCCCTGAGCCTATCAAGTAGAGACAGAATGATAATGGGTTTGCAGCCACTGGTCATTTCAGCCGGGTGAAGATGCAGCTGAGCACTAGTATAACATCTAAATAACATGAGCAGCATGATGAGCAGCAGTAGAGATGTAGGTTGAGTGGGGTGGCCAGGAGAGATCTAGAACATTCACGGATGTTGTGCGCAAGTTAGCCAACGCGGGAAAGTGTGGAAATGTTTGAAGCTGAAAGCATCGTGGTTTAAGCAGCTGTCATTGCTCTGGAGAAAGGAAATCAGTTAGATACGTGTTTTATAGTTCTAGGACTGAGTAATGTCACATATACTGTCTCTCACATGACTGCATTCGAATCACTCCTCAGTGATTGTAAAAATGTAGATTCCTAAATCAACCTTAGGGGGTGGGCCCAGGAATCAGTATGTTAACCAGTTTCCCAGGTGGTCGCCTGCCCACTGAAGCTTGAGGACCACTGCTCCAGTCAGTCATGGCTATTAGTTAGGTGGGAATGAAGGAATTTCTCAGGGACCATGTAAAACAAGTCACAAACTTCAAGTTCCGATCCTATAAAATAGCAGTGGGTTTCTGGGAGCGGAAGAGTAAGAAGACACAGAGTTCATGCTCAAAAAAGATTGATTGACTTAGGTCAGAGGTTGGCAAACATCGCCTATGAAGGGCCAGAGAGCAAATACTTTAACCTCTGTGGGCCCTATAATCTCTGTCATAACTAAGCAACTCTGCTGCTTAGTGTGAAAGCAACCATGGGCAACATGTAAATGGAAGGACATGGCTGTGTTCCAATAAAACTTGATTTACAAAGGCCGGCATCAGGATAGATTCGGCCAAAGCAAAGTCATAGTTTACCAATCCCTGCTTTAGGGGAAGAGAGGAAGAGAGAAATCAAACAAGATCAGTATCAATTCTTGGCATTCCACTCATCTTGTAAAAAAGTAGAAGTCACTAAAGTCTCTTACTCTACAAAATCAGCAATGGAAGCTCCATCTCTCCCATGTCAGACTACACACCCCACCTGGATGGTGCTAGAATGTTCCTTTTAGTACAAAGAAGAGTGATGAGTGTTGTCCGCGGATACTGGCTGCCAACAATATTTCTCCTGCTGCCTACTACTGCCTCCTATCACACAGCAATAAACTCCTTAGCTATGTGGGCCTGTGGCTAAAGCTGGGAGGGAGGTTAAGGCTGACCTAGGAACAGACCTTCTGTGGCTTTGTGAATGGAAGGCTGAAATGAGGATTTTCTGGTTGTCTACCAACACATGTGGTCCTGTCACTAAACCTCTCTGGCCCCAAGTGGTTCATCTGTAACAAGGGGACTATAACCCCCCCCTTCTTCCTCCCAGGTTTGTTGTTCACATCAACAGGATTCTGGATGAGTTACTTCCTGGGAAACTGCATAGTCCTGTCCCCACAGGAGCACTCTGCCTGGGTAGATATTAGCTGCCAGATCTCTTTTTCTTCCTTAATGATCCTCACCTTTCAACAAGGAATCACAAGCAGGTAGAGGGGAAAAGATACCTCTGAAGTTAAATTTGAGGAAGAAAATTATCCCCAGTTTGGTAGCACATTTTTTTACTGAATTTATAGCAGAGAACTATGGCCAACAAGAAGGGTTACCCACAACCTAAAACCCAGCAGTTAAGCTCACTATGGGAGGATTTTGTTGACCTGCTTCCGTCTTTGTCTGAGTAGATGGGAGAGTGGCTTGAAGCTAGACTTTAGTGAGTGCATTTCTCCTTGCAGAAGTGCAGGAGGAGAGCCGGTCCTGGAATTGCAGGGAAGAGATGGTGCAGCAGAGGGGTCTACTACGTGGGGGACACGGCCCTCAAAACGGAAAGGAGGGTGCCTGGGTGGCTCAGTTGGTTAAGCGACTGCCTTCTGCTCAGGTCACGATCCTGGAGTCCCGGGATCGAGTCCCGCATCGGGCTCCCTGCTCGGCGGGGAGTCTGCTTCTCCCTCTGACCCTCTTCCCTCTCGTGCTCTCTATCTCTCATTCTCTCTCTCTCAAATAAATAAATAAAATCTTAAAAAAAAAAAAAAAAACGGAAAGGAATGCAGAGGTCACCACCAGCACACAGCCCCTCTCCTCCTAGAGCTGATCGGCTCCTGCTTGGCGGGGACGTGAGTGCTCGACAGACTTCTCACTCCTCTGTTTTTCTTCCAGGACTTTATCAGAGCTGCCCTGTACTCTTAACATACCCTTTTTAAATTTTGAATCTTGTTGCAAAAATAACATATATATCTTAAAAATTAAAGCACTGAAATTAAAACATGAAGTTCCCACCCCTGCTTCTAGCCCTGTGTCTCCACTTACACGTCTACAGTATAGGAAGAACTATTATCAATTCTTCTAGACCTTTGCAAGCACATACACACATGGATGTAATATGTGTGTGTCTTAGTCCATGCACGCTGCTGTAGCAAACACACCACTGACTAGGTGACTTATAAACAACAGAACTTTGTTTTTTATACATCTGGAGTCTGGAAGTCCAAGATCAGGGTGGCAGCATGGTCAGCTGAGGGCCTTCTTCCAGGATGCAGACTTCTCATTGTATCCTCGTGTGGTGGAAGAGACAAGGGAGCTCTCTGGGGTCTCTCTTATAAGGGCACTAACCTCACTCAGGAGTACTCCACCCTCATGACCTAATCACCTCCCAAAGACCTCACTTCCTAATACCATCACATTGGGCATTAGGATTTCAACATATGAATTTTAGGGGGACACAAACACTCAGATCACAGCAGTGTGTGTGTGTGCATGTGTGTTTTCTATGTGTGGGTGGGTATTTGTGGTTGTATGTGTATGTGGCTTCTTATTTTTAGAAAAAAGGGATTATACTATACTTAGGTGAGCATTTCATATTTCACAGTAATATACCCTGAACATCCCTCCACGTTAGTATGTACGGATACTTGAATCTTTTTAGCAGCTGTAGCAACATTTTACTCAATAGAATCATAGTAGTTTATTTAATCATGATCCCCTTGATGTACACGCAAGATGTCTCCGATCTTTGGCCGGTACAGATGTTATAGTAAACACCGTGGTGTACAGCCGTGCAAGCATCTCTGCAGGATAGATTCCTAGAAATTGAATCGCTGAGTTAAAGGGAATGTGCTTTTCAAAATTTCAATAAATATGACCAAGTTAACTTCCAGTGCTATGTCACTGTTATTTTAGTGGGCCTGTCTTTGATCAGTGGAGAGGTCTTACAATGCTGTCTCTTGCATTACAGCTCCTGATGTTCAAGTTTTATTTCTCCTATGTGATGAGCATCTCTTTCTGCTGCCCAGCATCCATCCTCCCTTCTTCTGGTAGTTGTCCCCTGATTTCCTTTGGAAAAACACTTCTGCCACCCCCCATGTACACAGTTCTGAGGCTGACTCTGTCCCCCACTCCAGGGGTGAACAGATAACCCAATCCTGGGCCATCAGAGTTACAGTAGCTGTGCGTGTGTCCCAGTCCGGTCAATAGCAGCTAGTGCCAGGACTATTTCTAGAGCGACTGAGAAAGAGGGGGAGCAGCCCTAGAATCATCCCTCCTTCCTGTCCTCCTACCAAAGTAGAGCTCAATCCAGCAACTCCCAACTCCAGCTGAGAGGTGGGGGCCCCAGGTCCAGGGCAGAGTCAATCTCCCTGGGCCTTTTCCCCCATATATAAAATAAGGAGGTTGGACTCTGTTCTCCAAGGTCATTTTAACTTATGCGATTCAGCACAGAGAAGCACAGGGGCTTGTCTGAAGTGCAGGTACTTATCTAGGTAAAAGATAATTTCCTCCAGAACAGCTGTTCCGCAAACCAGACCTAATAAAATGAGGACATCATTTTATGATGAGTATTTACCCAAAGGAGATGAAAACTTATGTCCACACAAAAACATCCACACAGATGTTTATAACAGGTGTATTCATAATTGCAAGAGTTTGGAAGCAATCAAAATGCCCTTCAGTAGGTGAATGGATAAATAAACTGTACTACATCCAGATAGTGCAACATTATCCAGTACTAAAAAGAAATGGGTTATCAAGCCATGAGAAGACATGGAGAAACCTTAAATGAGTATCACCTGGGGGAAAGAAGCCACTCTGAAAAGGCTACATACTGAATGATTTCAATTACATGCATTCTGGGAAAGGCAAAGCTATGGACACATAAAAAGATCAGCGGTTGCCAGGGGTTAGGGGGAAGGAGGGATGAATAGGCAGAGGATTTTTAAGACAGAAAAACTCTCCTGTATGATAATATAATGGTGGATACATGTCATTAAACATTTTTCCATACCCACAGAATGTACAACACCAAGACTAAACGCTAATGTGAACTATGGATTTGGGGTGATAATGATGTGTCACTGTAGGTTCACTGATTGTAATAAATATACCCCCCTGTTGGGGGGTGTTGATAGTGGGGATGGCTGGAAGCTGTGAGTGTTTGGGGACAGGGGTTATAATAGGACCTCCACTTTCTACTCAGGTTTTTTTTTTTTTAAGATTTTATTTATTTATTTATTTATTTATTTATTTATTTATTTATTTATTTGACAGAGAGAGAGACAGCGAGGGAGGGAACACAAGCAGGGGGAGTGGGAGAGGGAGAAGCAGGCTTCCCGCCGAGCAGGGAGCCCGGTGCGGGGCTCGATCCCGGGACCCTGGGATCATGACCTGAGCCGAAGGCAAACACTTAACCGACTGAGCCACCCAGACGCCCCCTACTCAATTTTACTGTGAACCTAAGACTAAAAAATAAAGTCTATTAATAATAATAAAAAATTTTAAGACAATATCAGGTTTGGGTAGGCAGTTCCTAAACTGAGAACCATATTTTACTCTTTTCCTGGCTCTGTCCCAAACACCAGTGGGTCTTTGTGTATGATCATTTCCTCTCTCTGAGCCTCAGTTTCATGATCTATAGAATGGAGAAACTAGTCTGTGCTTCAGGTTGTACAATTCTGTGACATTAAGATAAAAAGGGAGGAAGGACAGAAGGAGAGAGAGGAAGAGAGAAACAGGCAGAAGATGAAAGGGGGGGTTGGCAAGAGGAGGGAAAGGGGAAGGAAAATGGGACAAAACAAGCACAGAGTCATCAAGTGGTAGATAAGGAACTAAGGAAGAAGGCAAGTTGAGCTTTGGGTAGATAGACAAGGAAAATGGGTTGGCCCAGAAGCCACATCTGAGTCTTTAGTCTTACCTGAATGAGAAAAGCTCTAATGCCCCAAGGGAGACTGTTACAGTTATTTGATGAGCACTAAGTGAGAGGTAATTGTGTGCACAACCATGTGCTAGGGACACTAACAGGGAAAAGAAATGCCTAGATACGAACAGAACACTACAGCTTAAGGTCGGCGGTTTGCTTCTGAAGTCAGACAGATCCGGCTTTGATGATTGGCTGGGTAAGGTAATCAGGTGAATAATGGCCTCAAAGATATCCACGTCCAAATCCCAGAATCTGTGAATGCTCCTTTATATGGCACTTTGCAGACTTGGTTAAATTAAGATACTCAAGATGAGATTATCCTGATTATCTAGGTGGCCCTAAATGAATCACAAGTATCCTTCTAAGAGGGAGGCAGAGGGAGATTTGATGACAGGCAGAAGAGAAGAAAAGCATGTGATAGAGGCTTGAGTCAGAAAGAGAAGCCGCCACATGAAGATGCAGGAAGGGCCAGGAGTCAAGGAAGGCAAGGAATGCAACTCTAGAAGCTAGAAAGACAAGGAAACGGATTCCCCTAGAGCCTCTGGAGGGCATGTGGCCCAGCCGACACCTTGACTTTAGCCCATTGAAACTGATTTTAGGCTGGCATCCAGAACTCTAAGAGCCCAAGTTTGTGATGTTTTAAGCCACTAAGTTTGTGGCAATGTCTTAAGGCAGCCAAAGGAAACTAATATAGGCAGGGGCAAGGAACTTTACCTCTCCAAGCCTTCTTCCCGTCTGTTGAATAGGAACAATAACACATTCATTCATCAGATGTTTTTTGTGAGCCTACCAGGGGCCAGCCCTAAGTCCTGGGGACAGCAGGGGACCAAGGCCTTCCCACTTTACGGAGCTGAACTTCTAGTGAGAGGACGCGAGTACATAAGCAAGACAATTACAGATTGTGGGAAGCAACCTGAGGGTAAACGGTGTGGGACACAGTAACTAGGTGGCAGAGGCGGATCAGGGGAGGCCCTTGGAGGAGAAGAAACTCCAGCTAAGACCAGCAAGGCAAAATGCAGAGGGAACAGTGCCGGCATGAGGAGGAGCAAAAGGAGGAAAGGGCAAGAGTTTTGGAGAACAGAAAGGCAGTTGGAGTGGCTGGGTGTCCTGTTCTAGAGAGAGGGACAAACAAGGGGAGGTTGTTGGGAGGGCAGCAGGGGCCAGAACATGCAGGGCCTTGCGAGCCATGGTGAGGATTCTATAGATTATATTTTCAGGGCAATTCGGAGCAGTGGCAGGTTTTAGGCAGGGAAGTGGCATCATCACTGGCTACTATGAGGACGTAGATTTTTAGGTGGGGAAGAGGGAGGCAGGGAAACTCCTTAGGGTGCTGCTCTTGCTGTCGTCCGAGTGAGAAGCCGTGCTGGCCTGGGTGAGGCTGAGGACCATGAGGGTGAAGCACTGCTGTAAGCATCAAGTAACATAATGAGTGCTAAGCACCTGGCACATAGGAAATGGCCAATAAGCGGAAGCTCTTGTTATGGTATTATTATTACCACCACCATCACCATCATTATCGTTATGAGCTACTGAAAACAAACCGGGCTGAACACAACGCACACTGGGTAGGGTAGTGCGAGCAGAGCTGACACCTTGCAGCCAGTGAAAGAAGCGCCATTGTGTCCTCATTCCTGCCCACCAGAAGCCACTCCCTGAAGCCACTGACCTTCTCTCCCTCCCTGACCCTCCCACCCCCACAAGTTCGGAAACCTGGAATGTGTCAGAACCCATGCCCGCTGACACAGATACATTCTTAGGCCTTCGAGGAGTTCTGAGGGATAGTTTTTAATGTTCAAAATGGCATGGTAAGGCTGGTAGACCTTTGTGGAGATTAGACCTGATACAATATTATCATGAAAACTTACGGTATCATTGCCTGGAACTTTGTCTGTCTGTCTGTCTCTCTCGCTCTACACACACACACACACCACACACACACACACCCCTCTCTCCATCTCCACCAGCACCCCAGCAACCCAAGCCCAGATCCTCCGTCTCACTTAGTCTGCAGTCACCTCCTCGGAGGTCTCCCTGCCTCCTCTCTTGCTCTCGGGTGACCCATTCTCCACACAGATCTTGCAGAGCACACTTCAAATAACATCCAGACTCTTTACCATGACCTGCAGGGCCCCCACCTGCCTCTGCCCTCCTCTGGCCTCCGTCCCCTGCACTCACACGACTCCCTGCCCTGGCCTCCTTTCAGGGGCTCGAACTCTCGGCCACCGCCTCCTCAGGGCCCCTTCCCTTACCAGCTCTGCCTGGAGCACACTGCTAACTCCTCACCTCACCCGTGTCCCATTTTCCCACAGCTGGCCCCTTCTTTTTGGTTCTTGGCTCCAATGCCACCTTCTCAAAGTCCTTCCCTGACAGATTTACCTAAATTGCCTTTTCCCTCCCCGCCCCCCCTTACCCTCCTTGACTGCACCACGCTCATTCCCTTCAAGGCACTGACCACAGTTGATGATTATCCTCTGCTCCTTTATCGTCTGGCTCCCACACTAGACCGTGAGTCGTCTGGCAGGTTGTCATGGACTGAATGTTCGGGTCCCCCAACATTCAGATTTTGAAGCCCTAAGCCCCTGCCCTCCAGCATGGCTGTATTTGGAGATGGGGCCTCCGACATAGGGAGAAAGAGGCTGTCTGCAAGCCAGGGGGAGAGCTTTTCCCAAGAACTGACCTGCCAGACCTTGGGACTTCCAGCCTTTAGAACAGCGAGGAAGTAAATGTGTGCGTTGAAGCCACCCGGCCTGTGGTATTTTGTCGTGCGGCTCTAGCTAAGACACAGGCACTTGTTTTGTTTGTCCGTTACCTTCTCCCATTAGGGCCGGAGCAGTTGGCACATGGCAGGGACTTGGTAAATATTGGTTAAATGAATGAATGAAACTTCTCGTCTGCGCTGCGTTTCAAGGTGTCTGGGAAGTGGTGAGAGCGGCAGGGCTGGGAAATCAGGAGACTTAGACTGGGTCATTGTCTTGGCCCTGCCATGGTACCACCATTAATTCACTGTGTCCCTTCCCTCTCTGGGCCTCAGTTTCCTGATTGGCAAGATAGTACAACTCAGCAAGGTGACCTTTCGAGTTCTCCCTAGTGATAAAGTGGTATGAGAAAAACAGCTCCCCCAGAGGCGCCGGGGTGGCTCAGTCGGCGACTCTTGATTTCAGCGCAGGTCATGATCTCAGGGTCGTGGGATCAAGCCCTGCTTTGGCCTCCATGCTCAGCAAGGAGACTGCTTGGGATTCTTTCTCTCTCCCTCTGCCCCTCCCCCAACTTGTGCGTGCACGCCCTCTCTCTCTCTCTCACAAAGAAATAGCTAGCTCCCCTCTCTGGGGCACTGATGGTGATCTAGGTACTGTACTGGTCCCTTTTCTCGGTTGCTCCTCACTGCTGCCTGGAGAGGTACAGATGCCCTTGTCAGCATTTCACAGGGGAGGAACAACACCAAGGCCCAGAACAGCGACCTGCCAGAAAGGGGAGGAGTGCTTTTAGCATTAAAAACATTGACCTTTATCCTGAGATTGTATCCTTCCAGCTTTTGGGGATTGAAATATTCTTTCTTTTAAGAAATGACCTTTTTTTTTTAAGATTTTATTTGTCAGAGAGAAAGCGCGTGCGCGCAATAGAGAGAGAGAGAGAGCGCGTGCTCACGCACAAGCAGGGGGAGGGGCGGAGGGAGTAGCAGACTCCACACTGAGCAAGTCGACTGATGGGGGGCTCACCGGATGCGGGGCTCGATCCCAGGACTACAGGATCATGACCTGAGTCGAAAGTAGACGCTTAACTGACTGAGCCACCCAGGCGCCCCAAGAAATGGCCCTTTTAAGATACTTAGAAAACTGAGAATTTGGACGTCTATGCCAATCCCTAAAATTCATTTGGAAATTTGATAGCTGCATGAAATTCCAAAGTCTTCAACCACATAAATTATGTACATGGAAGGGTTTATTATTATTATTATTATTATTATTATTATATTATTTTGGAGTTTCTAGTATACATTAAGCATCATCAAGGCACACGGTGATAAACTACAGCTTCAGAGGCACGTTCCAAGAGGCCCAAATTCACATCAGAGCTCAGCCTCTAGTGCCTTAGGCAAGTCAAGTAACCCGCTTGAGCCTCATTTCCTCATCTGTAAAGGGGGGGGTGATAACAGTGCCTTCTTTGTGTAATGCACTTAGTCTCGAGTTAGCACACAGAAGAGACTCACTACAGTGAGTTATGATTATCGCCACTGTTGTGCAGTCAGGGAGAGAGTCATAGTAATCAGCCACAGGCTGGGAAGAGCTACCCCAGGGAACGAGGATGGGCCATGAATTCCCATCTGAGTAAGGGGTTTCAGTGTTGCTTCTGAAGTCTCCAACTTCCTGCCTAAAGGAGTGCTTTGTGTTCATTCCCGCCAAGTCCTATACCTTCAGGCAAAGCACTTCCCAGCCTCTAATCTATTAAAGGCGGGCAATGACTTTTACCCCACAGCACGGTGGAACTCAAACTCTGGCCAGCGTCAGAACCACCCGGAGAACTTGGTCAAAATGCAAAGGCCCAGATTCCCCGTACTTCAGTGAGTCAGAGTCTCTCTGTGCCTTATTACCTTCCCAGATGATTCTGATACACGCTAGCTTTCAGAAGAGCCATCAAAGAGTGAAAAAAACAAGGCCCTCTGTTTACTCTAAAGGGTCATAAAAGATGATTATCATTATTTAAATCCCATTTGTTCCACCCACCAGGGCAATGTCGAGTGAGTAGGCTGTGCTCATACAAGTGCCATGGGTTCCGACACAAGGAAGGCTGGGCCTGCAGCTCAGTGGCCAGGGGTCCTCAGTGTTTCAGAAGTCCCCTACAACCTAGCACCCATTTCACAAAGTTGGGGGAGAGAGAAGCAATACCTTTCCCAGGGTCACAGCAGCTTCATGGGAAGAGCCACAGTGGAACCAAGAGCTACAGATGCCTGAGCCAGTGTTAAAGGGCTTGCTTTGGAGGCCCCCACCTGGATGGAGCCCTCTTGCCTGCTGACAGGTGCTACAGCAAGTTGGATGTCTGGAGGGAGTGCTCTGCTAGTTTCCTTGTGGCCGATGACATCTGGGGAAGGGCCCCAGCAAATTCCCGTATTCCAGCAAAGGTCTGAAGATTAACTCAGGCTTCTCACAAACTGGGGAGGAAAACAGGACCTAGCCCCATATCTAAATATCTCAAGCTCCTTGACAATCTTATTCATCCATCTTGTTGCCTAAGCGGGAACAAAGATCTGTTGGTGGGATGAGAGCTGAGATTAGAATCGAATTATAGAATCTCAGTGCTGCGAGTGAGCAGACCCGAGGATGAAGCCTGCCGCCCCACAGACCAGGAATGCCGCCACGTAATGCTGCCAGGCGAGTGAAGAGAGGACATTTCTCAAACCACAGCAAGTGTCTCAGTTAATTCAGGGCAAGAAACTAGAAGGGTGGGGCCAGGATTCAAACCAGGAGGTCACTGTGGTTGTCACAGCCACAGGCTTCAGAGACAGAAAGATCTGGCTAGGGTAGATTTGGGGCTCTGCCAAAGGTTAGCGGTGACCTCGGGCAAGTTATTCTATACCTCCCTAAGCCTCAGTTTCCACATCTGTAAAAACAGAATGACATGTTACCCAGAGAAGTAGCCAGGCTTTTTGGAGCCTGAAGCTTATACCACTTGGGTGGGGTGGGGGGTACCGGTAAGGGGTGGAGAGGGCCTCTTTAAGAAAAGGAGTACAAAATTACAAATTCAAAATTGCATACAGGACCTTGGAAGGGGTCCCACGTAAGGGAGGGGCTAGACAAATCTGTCTTGGATGCTACCAGTTAGCTGAGAGACCACTGGAGTAAAGCCCTTGGCACATGAGATGGTGGTACAGAGAGTGGTCTGGCTTGAGTGAAATGCTATAATTTTGAGGAAGGAGGAAATCTTGGCCCGTTCATCTGTCACTGAAGCAGAGATAATGACAGAGAATGAAACACCAGAGAAACCCCCGCAAGGCCTTCTTTAGCTGCAGAGTTCTATCCTGAATGTCATGTGCGACCTTAGGCAAATCACGTGCTTTCCTGGTGGCAGTGACCTACCCAGTGAAATGTGGCTGGGGGTTGTACAGTCTCTGCCCTTTTCCCAAAGAACCCCCACCGCTTTCTCCCTGGAGCCACACAAAAGCTAAGAAGCAGCTAGAGGTAAGTGAGGGCTTGCTCCTTTTCCCCCCAACTTTTCCCAGGGAAGGGGTCTCCCGGAAGGATGACTTATGACAGATGTCAGCCAGTGGGAAGTGGAGCCCCTGACCTGGGATGAACAGGAGATGGGGTATGGAGGTATTCTCTTGGAGACAGAAATAGGGTATTAGTTAAAAAGCCTGCTGAGTTGGGCACTGGTTCCTACTCTATCACTTTCTAGCTGTGTGACCTTGGGCAGGTCCCTTTAGTTCAGAGTTTGATTTCCTCATTATTTAATTTATAGGATTAAATGAGAAAATATAGGTAAAGCACTCAGGAGAACATCTGTCTCTTAGTGAAGTGCTTCATACATGTTAATTAGGAAAATGATGGGTATTGTAGTCACCTCACCTATTAAGGTGGATGACTCTCCTCTCAAACCCCTTCTAGCCTCTCCTGCTCCAGCTTCTCTTGCACAGAGCTTCTTCTTGGGCAGGAGGAGTGTACTCTCCGAGGGAGGTAGGCGGGGCCTCATTCCAGCGGGGCCAGAGCAAGGCACAGGCTGCTGAGCTGGAGTTTGCACCTGACGGGCACCTTCCTGCTTGCCTCCTTCCAGAGCACACCTCCTCAACACCCAGAGCCCTCTCTTTCAGAAGCAGTCATGCCTGTGACAAAGAGTGCCGGGGGCCCCCAGGGCACTGTTGACCTCAAACTGGACCTCAGGTCCCCTCCCAAAAGTGCCAAGAAGATGCAGAACAAGGACTCCAGTTTCTGGGATGGACACCCTTCGGAGTCACCAGGCTTAGAGAAGACCAAGGGCATAACGTGAGTGCTTTTTTCTGCCACCCCCATTTCTGCCTCCGAGCCTGCAAGCTTGCACTGACTAAAACCCTGGCGCGGCGGTGTCTGACCCCCAGCCCATTATGCAGATGGAAAAACCAAGGTCAAAAAAAGTGCAGGCAGAGACTGAGTCAAGGTGAGAGCTTACAGGGGTAGGAGCGGAGACTCAAGAAAGCCCTAGGCTCTCATGGTCCTGTACTCAAACATGTGCAGATGGGGACACAAAGGCCCACTTACCCCAGGCCATGCACTGGGTCATTGGCAGGATGGGCACTGGCATCCAGTGCTGGCCCTAAGTCAGTTTTGTTCCTGGTCAGTCCTGATCATTGGCAGAATCCCTAACTTCTCCAAGGAGGGGAGATCTGAGCTTAAAACTGTGGCCTCACTGACAGCCAGGCATTGACTCCTCTCTGCCTCCTTCCTCCAGTTACTCTGGCCTGGCCTTGGGCCTGTACTTCATTTGTGAGGACATCAAAAGCATAGCATGTGGAAGACTTCTCTCTCACCTCCCTGGGGTGTGTGCGGGGGGTGGGTGGGGGAGGCTTGCAAACCATGGCCAGGAAGGGTCTGCAGAAGGAGTTTAGGTGGGGGAGCCGTGCTACGGGCGGGGCTCAGCAACCTCCGCTTCCACCGCTCCAGCAGAGTGGCCAGTTTACTTAGGACATGTGGGTGGGTGGCCTCCTGGAGCGTGCTGCTGCTTTAAGAAGAAAATGCTGACAGCACTGGTATAGTAGAGAGAACACCTGCACTCAACTAGTGAGTGATCTGCACCTTCCCTTCCCCCAGCCTCGGTGTCCCCCAGATGCAAAACAGGGGTAAACAGGTGGCAGTGCCAATTTAAAGAGGCTGCCTGTGGGCATTACATCTGTTGGGTGGGGGTGTGCAGCTAGGAGGGAGATGTTACCACAAGGGCAGGCGAAGTCCCTTTCCATTGTCAGCACCAGGATGGCCCCCCACAGGGTTTGGTTGCCCCCAGGGGCTAGTCCTGGGGGCTGTGAATTGCTGACACTGAGAATGACCTCTCCAGGCCTTGGGGCCATCCACTGCGGAGCAGAGCTATTTCTCAATCAGAGACCTGGGGGGAACCAAATAGCTCTCATGTCCTAAACTGACACATGGTTTGGTGGCAGTTTCAACTACTTAAGAATCAAAGACATAAAGCATGAGAGAACTAGAGGGGCCCTCCCAGTTTGGAGCAGAAGAGAAGTAAGTCGGGCAAGCATGGAACTCGGGTCAGCTCACCCGGGTTCAGATGCCCATTTAGCTGCTAACTGGCTTGAGCAAGTGACAGAACTCTCTGCCCCAGTTTCTCCTCTGTGAAATGACATTTCACTCCTCCCAGGATGGCTGCAAAGGTGATTTGTGCATAAAGCCCCCAAACATAGCACCTTAAAAGCTGGCCACTGCAGATACCTTGAAGGTCCAAAGTCACCAAAGGAGTTGGGGCTAGAACACCGGTGTCCTGCCTCCCAGCCCAGTGCTGTGCCCAACTCACCACACTGTTTTTATGTTTGGCTGCATGGCCCAAAGTTAAATTCTGATTTCATAAGTCCTTCGGTTAGAAATTTCTAAAGTGACCTGTTGACCCTTTTCTTGTTGCAAAACAAGCCCATTATTGGAGGGCCGTAGGGCACAAGTGCTCAAGTGCTCGCTCAGCGATGTTGACACCCACAGGGGGAGAGAAGGGCACGCGATTCTCCGCCCACTTTCTCCCTCAATTGTTCTCTTTAACCCATAACAAATCGATGGGCCGATCCTCAGAAAGCTAGAAGATCTAGGGATTAACATAAAGATAAGGGTGGCTGGGGCAATTCTTTCAAAATATCATTCCTCCCAACCTTTACAGAGGCTCAGCAAAGTAGACCTGTTGCCCAAGATGACACAGCTAGTTAAAGTAGTGGCCTTGGGATTTAATCTCTGGTTCGTCCAACCTCAGAGACCAGGCTCCTTTCAGAATACCTCTGGTGCCCCTCACAGTCGGTGTCCTCACTGAAAGGTTCTCCCAGGGAATTTCCAATGTTTCAAAAGTTGTGGATGTGAACCCCACACTCACCTTGGTCGAACTTGGTCCAGGTACAAAGGGATATAGTAATAAATTGTTCTGTAATTCATCAACACAGAGGGTACCTCCCTGGAACTTATCCCTGAAGGTGCCCTTCAGACCACCTTCCCAACTGTCTTAAAGGGGGTCTGAGTTTTTATTTTTGTTTTTTTTTTTTTGGTGGGGCGGAGGAGACATGCCTTTCCCCAGCTTGAGATCCTGGCCTGAGGGCCCAAAAAATTCTGGAGCCCAATCACCAAATGACACTGTCTCAACAGACCCCATCTGGGGACCCAAGTCATCTGACCTATTTAATTCAGAAGTCACCATGAAGTATCTGAAGTGTCTTTGCTGCTGGCCCTTTTCCCTTTTCTCTGAGTTTACCCTGTCTCAGCTACTAGTTTTATGACCTTGGGCCATGCCCGAATTTCTGAGCTTCCATTTCCTTCATTACAAAACGGGATTTTTCCTTTTATATATCTCTCTCGGCCTATTTCCAGGAAGTGGTCCAGAAGAAGTGGGGTGAAGAACAGGGACTCTGAGGCATTTCTGGGTTCAAACCCTGACTCCCTAGTATATCTCTGGACAAGTCGTTAAAAAAAAAACTCTATGCCTCAGTTTCCTCATCAGCCAAACAAAGGCAGTAACCTACTTCCTAGTCTTTTTTTTTTTTTAAAGATTTTATTTATTTATTTGAGAGATAGAGAGCACGAGAGGGAAGAGGGTCAGAGGGAGAAGCAGACTCCCTGCTGAGCAGGGAGCCCGATGTGGGACTCGATCCCGGGAGTCCAGGATCATGACCTGAGCCGAAGGCAGTCGCTCAACCAACTGAGCCACCCAGGCGCCCACCTACTTCCTAGTCTTGACGAGAGGATTAAATGAGGTAATAACGGGTAAAGTACTTAGCATAGTATCTATATATAGTAAATATTAGCATGGCATATATTGAGTGTTAGCTGCTAAAACCAGGACAGGCAAACTGAGATGGTTGGTCACCCTACAGGAGACCCAGAGGTGCCAACCAAGGCCACAGGGACTGAGAGATGGCCAGGAGCCCGCCTATCCAGCTGAACTCAGGTGTTGGCATGCTGTGAGGGAATGCCGGTTGGACCTCCTCACCTTCACGCACCTACACCCTTACGTCTCTTTCCTCTCCTTTAGAGCGTTCCAGACCTTGGTGCACCTGGTGAAAGGCAACATGGGTACAGGGATCCTGGGACTACCCCTGGCTGTGAAGAATGCAGGCATCCTGGTAAGAGGGGCTGCTGCAGGTGGGGCCAGCATGACCGAGTTATAGCAGGGAAGCAGGAGGAGAGCCTCTCAGAGTTTATAATGGCTTGCAAGAAGCAGTCTTTCTAGGAGACAGCTTGATCCAGACTTGGACTAGCCAGGGTTTGAATTCTGGCTCAGCCACAGACGTTGAGTGGCCCTGGCGGGTCATTTATCCTTTACCTGGGGCTCAGTTTTCTCCCTTGGAGAATGCAGGGGTTGGACGATGATGAGTTTTCCTATTGTGCCCTATGAAGCACTAGTTCTCAGGGACACCTCAGAGGCCACTATGGGTCAGAATCCTGAGTCCCCGACTCCCACCACAACACCCATTGTAATTGCTTTATGTACTTTATTGGAATACTACTTGAGATTATATTTGAAAGAATAGGTATTGCTGCCAAAAAGGACTTGCAAAGCAGTTTGCTAGAAAGTTCCTTGAATGCCAAATGATATCTGTGTTACCACATCTGTCCTTGCAGTGTTCTTCATAAATCCATTCTCTTCTCTCTTCCCATTTCCCTTGGCTCCCCCTTCCCTCAGATGGGCCCCCTCAGTTTGTTGGCCATGGGCTTCATCGCTTGCCACTGTATGCACATCCTGGTCAGGTGTGCCCAGCGCTTCTGCCACAGGTGAGGAAAACAGCATCCTCATGTCGCTTGCTTTGGTACTTGGTTCTCAGGGATGTTGCAGAAACATCCTACATGAAACAACACTTTACTTCTTTCTTCCAACAAGGCTAAGAAAAAGAGAAAAAGCATTTGGGATAGGGACCTAAGATGAGGCTCTGCCATGTGACTCATTAGGTGATCTCAGTCAGGTCACTTGGCTTATCTGTACATGGGGCATAAACAATCCATGCCTGACCCTGCCTCAGAGAATTGTGATGGAACCCATTGGGATCATGGATATGAAAACTGTGCCCATGCGAGGTGTGCTTTATTACCCTGCTTATGTAGGAACCACCCCACTTGACAGGTAAGGAAGGAAAACAAGCCACCCAGGAAGTACTGCCAGGTGTCTAAGTCTGAACTAGAACTTGGGTCTCTGCCCCAGTGTTCTTTCTACTCCAGCTGGGTCCTGCCTTGCTGTGTGTCTCCTGACTTTTTAGTACAGGATCTGAGGTTAAACCCTCTCTTGGTAACTCTATGTGCACTTTCTCCTACAGGCTTAACAAGCCCTTCATGGACTATGGCGACACGGTGATGCACGGCCTGGAAGCCAGCCCCAGCGCCTGGCTCCGGACCCATGCCCACTGGGGAAGGTACCTTGTTCTTGCTCTGCCGGAAGTGGAGTGAGCTACAGGAGGTGGAAATGCGGCTCTCAGGGATGCCTTCTTTCCTGGAAAGCTGACTCGTGTGGCACAGAATGTTGGGCTTTCCACATGGAAGGGATTCACTGGCAACCTTCCTAACCCAGCCCCCCTCCTTGTATACCTCCAGTGACAGCGTGCTCATTCCTTTGTTATGCAGCTTTAATATTATTGACTTATTTATGAAACTGTATTTATCCTGTTGTACTATGTACCAGGTCCTGGAAATACTGTGGGGAGAAAGGCAAAGAGGCTTTGCTCTCACAGAACCCATAATCCAGTGGGAAAGACAAGCATTACACAGTTTAGGAGATAGTCACTTCATAACCACCGGGATGAGTGTGATGAAGGAAGGAAATACTAGTTGCTACCGAGCAGGTAATCAATGTGTGTGGGCTTCTGTGGGCTTCCTAGGGTGGAACAGTTGAGATGAACCCTGAAGGAAGGAATTCTTAAGAATAAGGAATTACCTAGGGGAAAGTGGGCAGGAGCCTGGATGGCCTTCCAGGAAGATGGAAGAACAGAGCTGGAAGGTCTGAAGCAAGATGGAACGTGTGACAGTTTCCAAGGTACAGAACAACAGGGAGCTTGAGGGCAGAGTCAAGGAGATGAGGCTGAAGAAGAATCCAGGGGTTCAAGCAAACTGTATATTTTAGACCCTCCTAAAGGTTTTTGTTTTTTTTCTTTAAAACAACAAAGAAGCCACCGGAGGGTTTTAATCAGGCAAGTGATCATATTTGCATTGTTTAAAGATCTCTCTGGCTTCTGTTAGGAGAATACATGGTAAGCGAGCAATCATAGATTAGGTCAGACCCATGAGGGGGCTATTGGCAACGTCCAGGCAGATAGCAATGACACCTGGGACCAAGCTGGTAGCAGTGGGGATGGAGAAAAGTGAATTTGGTTATGCTTTGGATCCCAGGACTGTGGGAAAAAGAAAAATCAAGGTTGACTCAGATTTCTGATGACTTTTAGTTTAGACAAGTTGGGTTTGAGGTTCAAATGGAGATGTCAAGTGGGTAGTGAGATGTTTAGGTTTGAACCTATCTTCATGCAGGACATACAGAACTGACGTCATCAGCTGTGAAGCCAGGGGGCAGAAGACGTCCCTTAGGGAGAGAGTTTATAGTAAGAAGAAAAGTGTATTTAAAAAAAAAAAAAAAAAACACACAAGACGTTAAGGGCACTTTGCTGAGCTGACGTCGTCCTCCTGCAACTGCTGACTTTTGCTTTCAGGACTGACACAGAACAAGTCAACCCCCTCCATCCTCAGTACTTGGAACAAATCTGCTCTTTCGTCTATGTTTTCAGGCCTGTGCCCACTCCATCTGCATACACTTTTCTGAGTACCATCTAGGTGAAAGTCTCTCTTGAACTGTGATACTCTGAACCATTACGGCCCTGCTGTGTGCCCTCTCACGAAATGCAGTCTGCAGAGCATCATGGCTCTGGCACCTCCCTTGGCCCAAAGCCCATTCACATACTGAATCAATAAATTGAGCCTCTGAGCAGACGAAGGCGGCTTTGGGACGATAACCAGTATTTTCCCAGTGTGTGACCCAAGAGGAGGCTTTGCAACTGTCCCTTACTCTTCAAATCCTTCTACGCATCAGACCTTTGGACATATAAAGCAGCTTTTCCTGCTCTTTTTAGGGACCTTGCTCCACTAATCATCTCCTCTCCTATAACTTGAACTTCTTTCTGGATCTGTGGGCTCTTCCTCTCAATAATTAAATGCATTCACCTGTCTCCATCTTAAAAAATAGTAATATAAACTCAAGGTTTCCTGGGCCTCACACCGTCCGTTAGCCACTATACAATCTTCTATTCAGCAGCTGCTTGTTCAATAGATATCTATTGAATACCTGCAGTGTGTCAGGATGTGTCATGGCAATGGGTCTACAATGATGACCAGAATGGGCACCATCAAGACTGGAGCTCACACTTAGTTCTGTGAAAGAACAGCACACCCTCTGACTTTACTTCCATTCATCTGGTTCGCACCTCTTCTGTGGGTCACCTGGCTTTTCTGTCCTTAGACTGCTGTTGAAGTTCTTTCCACCAGTGTCCTAAAAGACCTCCTTATTGCACCTTCTTGCCCTAGAGAACCTCTCAACAGTGTGGGTACAAAGAACTATTCTCTTCTTCAGATGTTTTCTCCTCCCTTGGCTTCTATTAAACCCTTCCCCCGCCCCTAGTTTCCCACCTGCCTCTCTGGCCAGTCCTTGGCTTTCATTGCAGGCTCCTTTGTGCCTGTCTTCCCTTTAAATGTTGGTGTTCTCTAGGGTTGGAACACCACCTTCTCTTCTTCTCCCTCTGCACGCTCCCCAACACTGACTGCCTTCTCAAGGCTTTATCCATTTCTGACAAATCGATAGTTCCAGACCCTCATACACAGTCATCTCCTGAATGTCTCCTGTAGGAGCCTCAGGCTCAACAATTCAGATACTGACTGTGTCACTTCTTCCCCTTCCCCTAAAACCTGTTCCTTCCTTCCAGTTCGCTTCATTGTCCTAGCCAAAGCCTTTAGGAACCTTTGATCATTGCCTTTCCCTTTCCCCCAGATGTTAGTGGTAACCAAGTTCTGTTAAGTTCTAGCTCCCTAGTACCTCTTAAATTGCTTTAATTCTCTTCTCCTAATGACCACGTTTTTGTCCAGGCTACTGGCCACCTCTGTTATTGTAAGGATCTGCTATGCGGTCTACCCATCCTGAGTCTTGCCCCCTCCAGTGGATCCCCCACAGCCAGAGAAGTCTGCCTGATCCCTCTGCTGAAATGCTTTCCTCACTCCTCTCCATGGTCTCCTCCTCGTCCTTTTAAAAATTTCTCTCTTTCTTCCTCTTCCCAAGGGACTCCCGCTCAGGTATTATTGGTTTTTCTATGAAGACTATCTGCTCACTAATTAGGATAAAATATCCTTTTCACTGTGGCCCTTAGTGCCATATTCTTTTTTGGTCACTAATCTATGAACCACTCGAGGAGGGGACCATGTGTTTATTTGTGTTTCCTCAGAGCCTAATACGGTGTCTGGTACATGGTAGAACAAATTTTCATGTTAATGATAGCTAATAAAAATGGTGTGCTTACTTCCCTACATCAGTTAGTATCAATTATGAGGAATGCGGCAGAGCCAGGTGTGGGGGGAGGTTCCCAACCAGAAAGAATTCCTCCACTTGCTGAGCTGGGAGTGTGAGGGTGGTTGAGAAACATTTGTTTTTTTTTTAAAGAACTATTGTTACCTCCCTTCTTACTGCCCCATTGTTGATTGCGTTAGCAGAAGCAAGGGTGCTGGTACAGGTTCACCAACCCCTGGGGACAGAAATAGAAATGACAAACCAACTCTTCCTTTATAACATGTTTTCTTTCTCTCTCCTCTCTTCCAGGAATATCGTGAGCTTCTTCCTTATAGTCACCCAGCTGGGCTTCTGCTGTGTGTACATTGTGTTTCTGGCTGATAATTTAAAACAGGTAGAGTCTTCTAGAGAAGGTGGAAAGGGAAAGACATGGCAAAGGAGGGTCCTCTGTGAGTTGTTCAGCAAATGTGGCTTCTTCTTTTGGGCCCCTAGTTCCTCAACAGTAGAACAAAGGAAGTTAAACTAGATGTTATGAAAGAATCCAGACTTCCCCAGTTCACTTATCTGTTCTACAAGTGGTTACATTTTCCGGTATCTTGGACCTGTTCACAAAGCCGGTCTCTAAAACTGAGCTGGAAGAAACCTTGGATTTTGTCAGTTGTCCTGTCTTGGAGCTTAATCATCCTTAACTCTCCTAAGACTGACAGGCTCTTTTTGGATGATACTTAATCTTTGGACCATCTTTATCTACCTTTAGCTGCTTAACCTCTGGCTTAACAGTTGTCTCCAGGAAGTTGTTTTGATCTAGCCCAGAAGTTATCTTGTAGCAATTTAAGCAAAATATTGTTGGTAATGACAAAGGCCATCCTTAGTCAATCAGCAAGCTTAAAAAATAAATTATCCTTTAGGGCTCTCTCTCTCTCTCTCTTTTTTTTTCCCCCGCTTATAGTAATACCAGAAATTTAGAAACGTAAAGAAATTAGAAGGAAAAAAATAGCATGCTTTCAGAGTTAGCTGCTATTCTATGTTAGGAACAGGGAGTATTATATATACGTTCTCCCATTTAATTCTCTCTGTGGCCGTATCACTATAGGTACTGTGGTTATTCCTGTTTTGCAGATGAGAAAACCGAAGCTATAAACTCTATATAATGTATAGAAGATCACAGAGCCAAGGTTAAAAATCCAGGCCTTTTGACATCAGAGCTCAAGTTCTTTTTTTTTTTTTTTTTTTTTTAAAAGAGCTCAAGTTCTTGAACACTATGCTATATTACTTTTCAAAATGAAACAGAATTGGGGTACCTGGGTAGCTCAGATGGGTAAACATCTGACTCTCGATCTCAGCCCATGTCTTGATCTCAGGGTTGTGAGTCAAACCCCATGTTGGACTCCATGTTGGGCTCCATGCTGGGCATGGAGCCTACTTAAAAAATTAAGAAGAAAGGAAGGAAGGAAGAAAGAAAATGATTATTAATTCAACCACTCGTGGTTATTATTTTAAGTTAGTATTAACTGGTTAGCATTTTGTAATGTTACATTTTTCTTTGTCTTCATAATATTTAATCACACAGATTGGCCAGGACGTAGTCTTCTCTTGTTGGATATTTTATTTGTTTCCCTTTGTTTTTCTACTATAATCTGTGGAAGTCTTTGTACACCCCTTTGTTTTTTTGGCATATATTCCTTAAAGTAAAATTACTGGGTCAAAGAATTTGATTATGGGGCGCCTGGGTGGCTTAGTCGTTAAGCATCTGCCTTCGGCTCAGGTCATGGTCCCAGAGTCCTGGAATCGAGTCCCGCGTCGGGCTCCCTGCTCAGCAGGAAGCCTGCTTCTCCCTCTCCCACTCCCCCTGCTTGTGTTCCTGCTCTTTCTATCTCTCTTTGTCAAATGAATAAATACAACCTTTAAAAACAAACAACAACAACAAAACAAAGAGTTTGATTGTTTGAAGGCTCTTAAACAGGGCCAGATTGCCGCTTGGAAATCGATCAGCTATCAGAAGAACATTATCATCTGTCTAGAGATAAGGCAAGCATTCTCTCTAAGAGTTTGCAGGCTAAGTAGGATGTGTTCTAAAACAAACAAGTTAGCTCTCAATATATTTTGGTGCTGGGTCAGGACACCACTAACAACTCTCTGAAGGCAGGGCCGCTTCATGGTGAACTTTAGGGGCAAAAATGTGAGGGGGCAGGAAAGATCATTGCAGCAAGGGAAGACTCCCTTGCAGAGATGCATCTGAGCTGGGTGTTGAAGGACAGGTTCGAGGAGAAGGGGTGGCAGCCAAGAGGGGAGGAGTGAACACCTGGAGGCAGGAATGTACAGGCCTGGCTCCGGAGAGGCAATAAAATTGGTTGTAGAAGAAGGTGTGGACTTTGGGAGAAGAAGAGCCTTCAAGGTTGAATGGGCCCCATGATGGAGGGTCATGAATGCCTGCTAATGTTTCAAGTACTTTTCCTAGTGAAAGGAATCAGAAGGTGAGGAATCAGAAAAAAATAAGACTTAATGGTTCATTTAAGTAAGCATGGTATCTTCTTAGGTGAAAAGGAGATTTCCAAATAAGAGTACATGCTGTGATTGCAATCTTGTAAAAAAAAAAAAAAAATGAGTATAATACATGTAATTTGTGATACGGTATAGAAAATGCATAGGTGAATATATTCCAGGACATCACCCTGGCTACCAGTGTGTACTGAGATCATCATTGTTTTCACATCTTCTTCTTGCCTAATTGTAGTCTCTAATTGTTCTGTAGTGGATTGTTCTGCAATGTTTTGCAATACTGCTTGCACAGTAAGACTGTACCCATTAAGTCAGGCTGATTCTGAACAAGGGTAGTACCATTCCTCTCCTCCCCTTCCCCCCTGACTTTGCCAGGTGGTGTTTGTACTGTGTGCAGGGGGGTGTTTCTTGTTTGTCACAATGATTGGGGGATGCAAATAGCTCTTATTGGGTGGGGTCCAGGTATGCTAAATGTCCTGCAGTGAATGGTCCAGTCCTCATAAGGAATAATTCTCTCACTCAAATGACAGTGTTAGTCCGATTGAGAAACAGTAAGTGATGGGTTTTTTGGTTATAAGCAAAAGAAACTCTAACTAACTCATTGTGAGGCCCTGGCATGTGAGACATGCTTTTTGTGAGGGAGTTATGGGCCGGGCACTAAGCAAATCCTGTGGCCAGTAGATGTATTGAATCTTCCCCTCTTGCTTTTCCCGTCCCTTCCTCAGGTAGTGGAAGCAGTCAATGGGACCACCAGCAACTGCCATTACAATGAGACAGTGTTTCTGACGCCGACCATGGACTCACGACTCTACATGCTCTCCTTCCTGCCCTTCCTGGTGCTGCTAGTCCTCATCCGGAACCTCCGGGTCTTGACCGTCTTCTCTTTGTTGGCCAACATCAGCATGCTGGTTAGCTTGGTCATCATCACCCAGTACATCGTCCAGGTTAGTGCACACGACACACCCGACTCCTCCAGTGGGCAGAGCCTTTTATCAATAATAGACTGATATCTACCTAGGGCCAGCCCTGAGGGTAGGTGTGTACCTCACTCTTCAGCCTCGACATACTGTTGTACCAGTATTTCCACAAAGATGTCTCTGTGCCATCTCATTCTTCTGGATAGGTCCTCTTTTATGTTGCTGCTCCAGTCCTTGTCAAATTCTGGCCTTTGAAAAAAATGTTGCTTTGCAAGGAAAACATCTTGATGGGTGAACCACAGACCATTCCTGTAAGGGTTGGATAGCAGCAAAGGCAAATGAAAAGCAGGATCTCCTACTAAAGCTGAAACTTACCAAGTTACCTATAGTCTTACATCCTCTAGGCTACAATTCCAGGTGTCCAAAATTACCCATAGGAACTCCAGAGAAAAAAATAATAATACTTAGTCACAGAGGCATAGTCTCAGAAGACCACAAGCAAATATATCACAATGCAAATTACAACGCCTTCAAGGTTGAGTTGTGGATATTGATTTTCCCTCAATTTCCTACTTTGCTATCCTTTCTAATGTTTATTTACTGGACAAGACTACATAGAAATTTAAACGCAGAAGGCCCTTGGCATATCTCTCATATCACTCAGATATTTTTATATTTCAGAAGTCACATGAAAAAAAGTTACTGTGTCCATGGAATTTAGTAAAAATGACAAATTAGTCAAATATTTTAGGATAACTACAAATAGGTCTTATCTTCCTTAAGGCAACATCAATAAATTCTACAAAATTGAATTTCCTAATAAGATAGCTACCTTCGATTCATTTTTGGGCCATTCCTGAAGTTGTCCAATTAGAGAAATGGCTCTATAATTATTGTCCCATTCAGGTCACAGGGTACATAAGATATTTTTTCCACACACTTTCTTTCCCTTCAGTTTATAGCTCATTGAAGAAAAGGGGACTTTCATATCTAACTAATTACTCTGGACTCCCAAGAATATCACTAACTACAGTCACAGCAATTTCTGTCACCCATAACCACTGGTACATTCCAAGTGTACGTGGGCACTTCAGGCTGGTACCGACCTGTGGTGTGTGAGATTTTCTTTTGGAGGACTCTGGTAAACCATACTCCCCCCATGAGGTACTGACCCTTCAGTACTTGGACAATACCTCAATGTTTCTGTCCTCTGGCTCTTCGGTGTTGTACGTGTTAAAATCAACTTTGATGCCTGCTTCCTTTTGAAGTTTTCCGAATTTCTTGACATTCTTTTTTTTTTTTTTTTTTTTAATTTAGGTCTACTCTCAGAATACTCCCCTTTTAAATGGACTGAAATGTGCTTTGAGAGTTAAGGTCTTACTACACTTCTCTCTCCTGTAGGAAATTCCAGACCCCAGCCGGTTGCCACTGATAGCAAGTTGGAAGACCTACCCTCTCTTCTTTGGAACAGCCATTTTTTCATTTGAAAGCATTGGTGTGGTAAGGTTTGCATTGGGGTGATCTTTCCCCCGTGCTGTGGGTGGCCTTTTGAACAGGATCCAGGAACTCTAGGTTTCTGGGTTTCTGTGTGCACACAGGGGAAAGTAACCTCTTGTCCCAATACGTCTATTAAACATTTATCTTCATACCAACATGTGTTTCCTAATCTTTTAAAATCAAGACAAGTGGAGGCATACAATTTACAGGATTTAATGAAACAAACAAAAGGAGTTTTAAGCTGGGAAGTACTATATATTTACAATGGATTATTACATAGTTTGTGTTTCCACACTTGAGGAAGGATAGTGCTGTGTAATTGATTTTATTTACTTTAAATTTGCATACAGTACAATTCACTTTGGTGGGGGGAGTGTATACATTTCTGTAAGTTTTGGAAATGCATAGAATCATAGATGTGCCACAATCAGGATACAGAACAGCTCCCTCACCACCCACTAACTGTGCTGTCCCATTGTAGTCATCTCCTCACCTCCCACTAACTCCTGGCAACCGCCTTCTGTTCTCTGTTTCTATTGTTCTGTCTTTTCCAGAATGTCATATACCTGGGATCATGCAGTATGTAACCTGTTGAGACTGCATGTAAGATCACCTGTGTTGTTGCATGCATCAGTAACTCCTTGCTTTCCAGCTGAGCATCTGCTGAACAGGCAACACCATGATATTTGTTTATCAGTTCACCTGCTGAAGAACAGTTAGGTTGTTTCTAGTTTTTGACGGTTATGAATAATGCTGCTATAAGCAAGCATTTGTGTACAGGATTTTATGTGAACATATGTTTTCATTTCTCTAGGAGTAGGTTTGCTAGTCACATATTAATGTATGTTGTTTAACTTTATAACAGACTGCTACACAGGTTTTCATAATGGCTGTACCGTTTTGCTTTCCCACTGGAATGGATGAACATTCCAGTTCCTCTCATCGTCGCTAGTTCTTATATGTCCTGTCAGCATTTTTTTATTCTGCCATTCTAATAGGTTCATAGTAGTGTAGTGATTTAATTTGCATTTTATTAATGACCAATGATTTTGAGCATCATTTTCTGGGCTTGTCGTCTGTATATCCTGTTTGGTGAAGTGTCTGTTCCAATCTTTTGCAAACTTTTAAAAAAACTGAGCTGTTGAGTTTTAAGAATTCTTTATATATTACAAATACAAGTCCTTTATTAGACATATAATTGCAAATATTTTCTGTAGTCTGTAGCTTGTCTTTTCATTCTCTTAACAGTGCCTTTCATAGAGCAAAAGTTTTAAATTTGATGAAGTCCAGTATATCAAAATTTTCATTTTATGGATCCTACTTTTAGTGTTTTATCTAAAAACACTTTGCCTAACCCAAGTTCACAAAGATTTTCTCCTATATTTTCTTCTAAATATTTTATAGTTTTCATTATACATTTATTTATTTTTTTTAAAGATTTTATTGATTTATTCATGAGAGACAGAGGGAGAGAGAGAGAGAGAGAAAAGCAGAGGGAGAAGCAGGCTTCCTGCCGAGCAGGGAGCCCGATGTGGGACTCGATCCCAGGACCCTGGGATCATGACCTGAGCTGAAGGCAGACGCTTAACCATCTGAGCCACCCAGGTGCCCTTCATTGTACATTTAGATCTATGATCCATTCTGAGTTAATTTTTGATAAAAGTGTTTGTATGTTGGGGTTCTTTTTTTGATAGGATACCCACTTGTTCCAGCATCATCTGTTGAAAAGACTGCCCATTTTCCATTGAATTGCCTTTGCATCTTTGTAAAAAAACTTAACAGTATTGTCTTTGAATCCATGAACATGGAATGTCTTTCCATTTATTTGGGTCTTCTTTGATGCTTCACATCACTCCCACACATTCGCAACTTAGGGCAGAGCCCAGGACTTCACTTACAGATTTAGGGGATCACTTTCTCCAGCGTCCTCCTATCCATGTTTTCTTGCACAGTCACCAGCTTCCAGGGGATTCTTTTTCTGATTCTCTGGCTAGAAAGCCAGAGTTATAGCCTCCCTATAGTGCTATGCACTTCCTGTGACTGAGTCTGACTGGGGTTAAGCACTGAGAGAAAAGAGAGAAGGAAAAACTAAAATAAAAATGAATGAATGGATGAACGAACGAACTAACAGCAATTCCTTCCAGGGCCTGCTTCATAGACATGCAACCTATGCAGTTACATAGGGACCTGTCTTTGGAAGGATCCTACTCATGGTTTAATGCTCTGCTTTCATCATCTTGAAATTCTTGATTTTTGAACAAGAAGCCCTGCAAATGAAAATTCTTTTTGCATAGGACCCTATAAATCATGTAGCAGAGCTGATTTATCTCCACATTCTCTGGACTCCCAAACCCCGTTTCCTAGTTCTTTTGCTCAAAGAGAAAAATTTGTGTCAGATTTTTATTTTTATTTATTTATTTATTTTAAAGATTTTATTTATTTATTTGACAGAGAGAGACACAGCGAGAGAGGGAACACAAGCAGGGGGAGTAGAAGAGGGAGAAGCAGGCTTTCTGCAGAGCAGGGAGCCCGATGCAGGACTCCATCCCAGGACCCTGGGATCACGACCTGAGCCGAAGGCAGATGCTTAACGACTGAGCCACCCAGGCGCCCCTGTGTCAGATGTTTAGGTGCCTGTGTGACCACCACAGTCACTGATAACACGAGTAAGCTGCTTTGTGACTTGCCTTGGAAGTGTGGTCTTGAGAGAGTAAAAAAGGGGCCCTCTCCATACTGTCTGTCCCACAGAGGCCTCTGTTTTATGTCTTCTGGCCAGAAAGAGGGTTTCTCTTGGACTTTTTTCTGTCTCCATCTACTGCACAGGATTCTAGGATTTGAGGTCCTCCTGAGTCTAAATTGGGAGATACAGGAAGAAAAAAAATCAAGAAACCCAGTACCATAATGGTCATTTTTACTGGTTTTGATCAATCCATGTGCTATTTTATACTTTTCAGAGTCCATGGATAGTTGTTTTATGTATTCTGTCCAGGGCTTTTAGTTTTAATCAGTAAGAGAGCTATGGTGGAATGTGCCTACACCATCTTAATGGAAGTAGAAGCACTTTATATTTAGAATTCTGGATACTCATGGCAAAAAGTGGAGTGCAATGGTTGAGCAAATGATTTTGGGGAAGCAGAATATGCTGGAATCTTACTTTGGCCATGGATTACTCTCTGCACTCTAATTCCCCACTAAATGATGGTAGTAATTTTTCAGTAAGTACTGAACACCTACTGTGTGCTAATGATGATTAGCATCAGAGTTCACATTAGCTCTAGAGACCTTCTAGCCCAGTCTCTGAACTTTCCGAAGAGCCTAAGCCCTGAAGGAAAGGGACTTGAGCCAGGTCACCAGCTGGGGACAGCTGCAGCTGTGGCTAAAGCCTGGTGCTACTTCTAGAGACCTTAGCACTTTATGTAAATTTATCAGTTTATCAATTTGACTGATTGTGGGAAGGAGAGAAGAAGAAAGCCAGCTACCGAGTAAAAAAGGTAATTTTTAGCCTGGAGAATTTATGCAGCGAAAATGTATTGCAGGGTGGGAAAGCTCAGGTTGGATCATTCACTCTCCACATAATCCCCCCAGACATTTTCCTGAGCACCAGCTGCTACTAGGAACCTGCCTTTAGTCTGGAAGAAAGTGGAAAGGCACAGTGATGACCTTGACATGGCGTTCCCCTCAAGCATTTCCATTTGCATGGGGTTGAGATGCATGTAGGACAAAAAAGGAGTTAAAAGTAAAAGGGAGTAGACGCCCAGGTCCTACTGAGTAATAAATATATCCAGTGCTGGAGATTGGGGAGAAGCAAGTACTTGAACTTTGGAAGACAGCCCCAGTCTGCCGCCTCACTCTGCAACTTTCAAGCGTTGTAACTTGGGGCAAGTTACTCCATCTTCAGAGTCTTGTTTCCCTCATCTGTAAAATAAGAATTATACAAGCACCATCTTCATAGAGATATAGTCTTCACAGTATTAAAAAATAAGAACAGTTGACATTTACTAAGCCCTTACTGTATGCCATTATGGTGCTCATATAAATCTCAAAAAAAATCCAGTAGGTGAGTTTTCAGATAAACTGAGGCACAGATCAGTCTAATGATGCATGCAAAGTGTGCTTTAGTCCATGGCCTGATCAAAGAGAAGGAGAAGGTGAGGGGGGGTGGCCTCTCAGCCAATAGAAGCCTAAGAAAGGATTTATGGGATGAGAGGCCAGAAGGTTGGTTCCAAAAACAGAAGTGACCTTGGGATGCCCAGCAGGCTCCAGGTAGTCTGTCTCAACTTGGATTCTCTCAGAGCCAGGTATACATCTGGGGAAGAAGGATCCAGAGAACATGGTGTGTAGGGAAATGTCCTGCTGGGGAACCAGGAACCTCCAGTCCCAGCTCTGCCACAGTCTGCTGTGTAAACCTGAGTCGCAGCCTTCCCATCTGAACAGAGAGCAGCGAACTAGAATTGGAAGTCTCAAACTCAAATGCCTTTAGAAGGCAATGTGAGTGAAGAAACCAGGTATATGTCCATGTGAGGGGGAGAGGTGGGACTGGTGAATGGGGCAAGAATAGTGTGCCCAGAGGCGTTCGTCTTCAATTGTCTAAAAGGCAATGCTGGCCAAACAAAATGCTTCTGCTGGCCAGGTCAGGCCTGACCCAACCCCCAGGGGCTGAGTTCCTTGATCTGCACAACCTGAAGAAGGGCCCTTCCAGCTCTGATGGTCCAGGGCTCATCTTGTGACTCCAGGCCTGCCTTCCTTTCTTCCCTTTTTTCTCATTTATTGTGGTAAAATACAGCTAACATAAAATTTACCATCTTAACCATTTTTAAGCATACAGTTCAGTGACGTTAAGTACATTCACATTATTGTGCAACCATCACCACCATCCATCTTTTGGTCTTGCAAAACTGGAACTCTGTACCCATTGAACAATAACTGTTCATTTGCCCCTCCATGAGTCCCTGGAAACCACCATGCTACTTTTGACTCTCTGAATTTGACAACTTCAGGTACTTCATGTAAATGGGATCGTGCAGTATGTGCCATTTTGTGACTGGCTTATTTCACTCAGCACAATGACCTCAAGATTTATCCATGTTACAGCATGGGTCAGAATTTCCTTCTTTTTTAAGGCTGAGTAATATCTATTGTATGTATATACCATCTTGGTTTATCCATTCATCCATCAGTGGACACTTGGGTTGCTTCCACCTTTTGGCTATTGTAAGTGATGCTGCTATGAACATTGTTGTACAAATATCTATTCAAGTCCCTGCTTCTGGTTCTTTTGTGATATACTCAGAAGTGGCATGCCTTTCTTTTGTTCATGTTCCTCTTGCTCCTCTCTTTTTACACTATGATCCTTCTGTAGGTTCTGCCCCTGGAAAACAAGATGAAGGATGCCCGCCACTTCCCAGCCATCCTGTCTCTGGGAATGTCCATCATCACTGCCTTGTACATTGGCATCGGGTCTCTGGGCTACCTGCGGTTTGGAAATGACATCAAGGCCAGCATAACCCTTAACCTACCCAACTGCTGGTAACTTCACAGGCCCCCAGGTGGTGGGGACTCAGGGCCGGGTGGGAATGTGTGGGTGACTGCCTCCTCCCTTCCATAGATGGCAAACTAAGGTCTAGAGAGCCTCCACAGTGACAGGTGGAGCTGTAATTAGAACGCTGGACTCTGGTTTCTCTGTCCAAGGAGCTCCTCCTCCAATAGCCTGCCATGTTGAATGAAGCCTTGGTAGCTTAGGATGAAGAAGGACAGGATTTAGGAAGAGAGAGAAGTGATAGTTCTTGGTCACCTAAGGAGAGAAGGAAGGGGCCCTCAGGGAGAACAAGAGGCAGAGAGAGGAGTTGGTGGGTGGCAGCACTCATCTCTGATTACATTTCCTGAGGCCTGTGCTACAAGCCTTGCTTGCCACAGACAAGGGTGCACATCCTCCAAGTTAGAGTAGCTAGGATAAAAAAGTAGTAAAACAAGAATCAATTTGGGAAGACCACTGTAAAAATTCTATATTCAAATGTACTTAATTCATGCAACAGTTAGCTGACCCAGACTTCAACAGTACCATATTTAAATAGACACATGAACCCATAATGCGTTGTGCAGCACTCTCCCACACGGAGGCGTGTCATTAATTATAGGATGCCTGTCTTTTTAAGGGTCACTTGGAGGCTTAATTTGCCTAAATGGGGCTCCTTTCCCAAGGTGATAAATGTCATTCATCAAGCATTTACTGCATGCCAATTATGTGCGGACACCGGTCTAGTCACACAGGGGCATGGAGGGTACTGACTGAGTAGGCTATGATCTTGAACTTCACTACCTTCCCCAGCTCATGATCCAATGACAATGGGGGAGGGATAGTGTATATACACAAATAGAACAGAACAAGGAGCCCTCCAGAGTAGCAAAGAGGCGTTGGGGACTTTTGAGGAAAGAAATCCATCAGAATGAGAATCTTTGTGTGCAACAAGACAACTCTGTCCAGACAAGGACAACTCTGCCATTCATGGGCCCAAGTCCTCGCTGCACCACCCTTGTGGTCATGGATGATTTACCTAACCTCTCTTACACTCAGTGTCTTCATCTATAAAGCAGAGTTACCATGGGGATTAAGTTGGGCATGCAGTATACCTCAAAAGATGGGACAGATGGAAATGGACTAAAGTGGTGTTTCAGACAGCAGGACTAGTGTGAGCCAGAAACTCAGAAATGTGGAAGTTAATCTTCCTAAGGAATGGCTCCCCAGCCCCCATACACATACAGGTTTACTAAACATGTGAGATGCAGCTACCACATTAGTGGAATCAAGGAAAAAATCCTATCTCCATAGGTCAAAAAAGGCTTTGGTGAAACTTCACACCCTGTCTCTGCCCCTAGTCCAACGCCTGCAAGTAACCCTGCCTCTCCTTTTACCTCCCAACCCCCTCGCAACCCTGTTTGTAGACTGCTTCCTTCCCCAAGGATTCGGGACTCTGCAGTTCTCTCAACCTACTAGAAGCATGTGCTGGGGGCCTGTTATGTGCCACGAGCTTTAGGGGGAATCCAGAGAATTGCTACGGACTGACATTAGATCACAAGGGACTAACATGTTTTAGATCCAGGTTTTTTGGTCTTCACTACTTACCACTTGTGTCTCCCTGGGCAAGGCAGCTGGCCTAAGCCTCTAGTTCCCTCAAATCTAACCTTGACCATCAAGTGATAGTGGTTTGTGAAGGGGTTACATGTAGCCATGCTCAGGATTCTTTTTCTTTAGAGATGACCCCCTGTTGCCATTTGGATCCATGATCCCTCACTCTATTTTCACCGCGTGCTCTGCTGTGACTCCCTCTTGGCTTTGGGAAGTCCCCTGCCCATCATTTTCAGACAAGGAAACTGGAGCCCAAGGGGGCGATTCCACCATCAGAGGTTAATGTTTCCAGGAGGCCAGGTGCCTGATCGTGGTGGCCTTAGGGAGCATTGCTGTGGTTTGTCCTGCAGGCTGTACCAGTCAGTCAAGCTGCTGTACGTTGTTGGGATCCTGTGCACCTACGCCCTGCAGTTTTATGTCCCTGCAGAAATCATCATCCCCTTCGCCACCTCGCAGGTATCAAAGCGCTGGGCGCTGCTTCTGGACTTGTCTATCCGCCTCGCCATGGTCTGCCTGACATGTGAGTACAAGGCGGAGTGAAATGTTGCTCTTTTCCGGAGGCTGTCAGGAATCCGCCAGATGGTGAATGATGTCCTGATAACCAGCATTGATTGAGTGCTAATTGTGTCTCAAGGACTGCACTAAGGCTTTACAAGTATAACTCATGTAAGCCTCGGGGACAAACTAGTTTTTCTATGTACCTAATTAGTCGGATTCACAGGTGTCCAGCCTGAGGGAGTGACACAGCTGGTTGAACAATAATCATAATGATAATACCTGATATTTATTAAATACCTACTGTGTACCAGCCACTGTGTTCTTTTTAGGCCATATTTCATAGTATTTCATTTAGCCCTGCAGGAACTCTTAGGAGGTAGGACTATGATAAACTTTCCTTTTTAAATGAGAAAACTGAAGCAGGGAGCGATAAGTAACTGGCCAGGAAGTGCCAGAGCTTGGATTTGAACCCACGTCATCTAAGTCCAGAGTCAGCACCCTTCACCTCCGCGACAGAGGTCAGTGGCCAGTGAGTCTAATCTAACAGAGGGGTGTGTTTTTGAGCCTCAGAGTGTTGTATAAACTTGTGCCAACATTTAAAACATCCAAGATCTCACATACAAATCCAGATTTCTAACGTTTTCAATTAAAATGCTTTGGCAAGCCTAGGATCACATTCCCCACTGGTAGCAGTGAGCTGGACTTGCCCCCTGGGCTTCAGCTGGCCCCGCTCACCCCCTCACAGTCGTCCTTATGCCCCAGGCCCCATAATCCAGGGCGCCCCACTTGTGCAAGTGTTTTTAGCAGGGGTGAAGGAGAAGATAGAGATTTCCTGTATGGAGTGTGGCGTTCCCCAGCTGTCCCTAGCTCCTTTTAATTGTGATTCTAAGACTCTTCCTCAGGGAGATTCTTTTTTTTTTTTTTTTAAGATTTTATTTGACAGAGAGAGAGCATAAGCAGGGGGAGCAGCAGACAGAGGGAGAGGGAGAAGCAGGCTCCCCACTGAGCAGGGAGCCCAATGTGGGGCTTGATCCCAGGACCCTGGGATCGTGACCTGAGCCAAAGGCAGCCGCCTAACCAACTGAACCACCCAGGTGCCCCCCTCACAGAGATTCTTGCTTCTTGCTGCACTAGACCAACCCATGCAGTTCAATGGACACCAGTTTTCTTTCTTTGAAATGATTTGTTCCCAGTTTAGCCCAGGAAGCAGGGACACTGCCATCAGGAACCTTAGAGACTCCAGAGAGATCAAGGCATTTGTCCTAAATGTGAAGATAATAATCCCTGAAGCCTACAGCTTCTGCATGCATTGCCCCAATCCAGACAAATGCGGAAATAAATTGAAGTAACAAACTTTTCTGAGTTATATTATAGTGCTTTATATTAACTCAGTGCTTTATATTAACTCAGTTATCTTGGGGCATATAAATGAGTTTAAAACTTGAACACCATTTGCAGTGTGAACCATAACACCTAAAAGGATAGATAGCATTTATCCCCATTTTGCAGAGGAGGAAACGAGCTGAGGAGGAGATAGGAACCTAACCCAAGGCCACAAGGGGAAGCCAGAATCCTGCCTCCCAGACCTGTTTTGGTTCTGCTATGCCACACTCCTCCTCCACAGGAGGCCTGGGAGAAGGCTTCTGGGCCTTCTTGGTGAAAGTCTCCCAACAAGTCAAATAAAAAATGTGGGAGCCCAGGCCTATAAAGCATCCTACTAAAAAATAGATAATTTCAAAATCTTTAGCTTCTGGCGTTTGTTGTTTTCTAACATGTATGTAAAACCTGGAAAAGACATTCTTTTAAGGAGACCCTGCGATCTTGTTCCAACTGAAGACCCCTTTCTCCTATAAATAATTTCACATTCTAATCATTTGCAAGTAAAAGGTACATGTAGTCATGTTCATTATTAAAATGTTAGCTCCATAAAGGCTTTTTTTTGGGTTTTGTTTTTGTATCTCCTGTACATTGATGTGTCCCAAACAGATGGGACAGTTCCCAGCACTGTTATTTAATGTTATTTATTAAGTAAGAGCTTAATCATTGTCTTTTTTAAAAGATTATTTATTTGAGGGGCAGGGGAGATCAGAGGGAGGACAAGCAGACTGCTGTTGAACAGGGAGGCCAATGTGGGGCTGGATCCCACAACCCCAAGACACAACCTGAGCTGAAACCAAGAGTTGGACACCAACCGACTGAGCCCGCCAAGCACCCCTTAATCATTGTTGAATAATGTGGGGATTTGAAGTGCGCCTCCGTGGCATAAAAATTATTTTAAGCGAAAAATATTTGAACAAACAGCAGCTACAAGGAGGGGAAAAATAAATCCTTATCTGAACTTCCTTTGCTGAATTAAGCAGGACCTTCTGACAAAGCACAGCCTCCACAAATCTCTCTGGAAGGTTTTCTGCCAGAAAGGAGACTAACCATCATCACAGACTAATTCCGTACATAAACTCTCCGAACCAGTCATAGCTTCCACTCATTCTTACGTATGCTCTTTCTGCCCCCTCCTTTCCCTTTATGAAATGGGCACATGATCCCCTATCTTTGGCTGTTCTGGGAGCCAACTCCTCTGAAGCCTCCCTAGCCCTAAGCAAACTGTCTTTTGTCATGTTAATTTTGTCTACTGTCAGTAAATCCCCAGCCCCTCCCTGCGCCCCCCATCATTGAACCTAAGTAGGCAGAGGGAAGATTTCTCTTCCCAACAATATGAATGCTTATTTTGGAAAAATGATGAGGAGACACACCAGATTTTTAATTCATAGCCTCTAGTGACGTGATCGGAGTATTACAGGACTTTCAGTGTTTTCCTTACGTAACTAAAATCGAGAAACTGGTTTATGTTTTAAGAAAAGGATCCTAAAACAAAGATTGGGAAGCTTGACTGAGTCCCAAAGATCCATATATCCCGTATCATCTCCCACAGGTACCTTGGCCATCCTCATTCCCCGCCTGGACCTGGTCCTCTCCCTGGTGGGCTCTGTGAGCAGCAGTGCCCTGGCCCTCATCATCCCGCCCCTCCTGGAGATCACCACCTACTACTCGGAGGGCATGAGCCCCCTCACCATCGCCAAGGACGCCCTGATCAGCATCCTGGGCTTCGTGGGCTTTGTGGTGGGGACCTACCAGGCCCTGGACGAGCTGATCCTCTCGGGACAAGCCCTCACCTTTTCCAACTCCACCGTTTTTATTCAGTGAGAATGGCACTGCTCCTTCCCCACCAGCACCTGACTTTTGCTGGTATGGATATCTTGTGTATGCCTTATCTTTATTTTACCTTTTTATCTTTTTTTCTGGGCCAAGTCACAGTGAAGCAAACAAGGACTCACCAGCTACAGGGTCTAGATGGTAATTTACAGATTTGTTTTTATTACTTTTCTTTCCATCTCTAGCTTTCCCTTAAGTTGAGAGTCTCCCATGGAAGGCTCTTGATTCATCCAACTTCTTGGCAATTTACAAGGTGGATTTTGTACCTTGAGTGGTGCTATGTAAGAAGAGGCCACCAGGGGGAAGCCAAGTGACAGCAACAGGCCGAAGGAGGTGCAGCTGGCTAATGCTGACCGTGAGCTGGTAGACAAAGGGTTTCAAAGAACATAGACTAGGGGATTCAAGGTATACACAACTCCTGTGACAAAATAGATACAGCAAGGAGGTCCAGTGTGAGCTGCAACTCTCAGAAAGGAGCCATCATATTTAAGTCAAGGGCAGTAAACTTTCTAAACCACTGGATAAAGTTTTGGCCCAGTTCAGAGATGCCAACAGTAGATAGGAGGTGTGGCGGTAGATGTGTCAGTGGCAGGGGGGAGGGGAGTGGACAATACCATTACAGTATCTGACATTATTTACCTCTTAATTCTTGCAACAAGCATTCTACCTATTGTGTGTCAAGCATAGTTCAAGGTTCTTAAGAGTAGGTTGCAGAAATGGCCACAAATTCCTCTTGACAATGTGACTTTGCAGCTCCTCTCAACAAGAGGTGAAATCTATGTCTCTACCCCTTGAATCTGGTCTTGCCCTCATGACTTATTTGGACCAATGGGACTTTAGTAAATGTGATGCAAGCAGAGGTTTGGTGATAGCTTGTGCATCAGGACTTTCATTTCTCGCTATGCTGTGGAGCCACGACCATCAGGTGAAGAAGCCTGAGCTAGCCTACTGGAGGATGAGAGGCCATGTGGAGCAGAAGCGAATCATCCCAGTTAAACCCATCCCTCAGATCAACCAGCCTGCCAACTTCAAGACACATGAGGGAAGCCTCCTAGACTACACCCAGCCCCAGCCAGGCTGACCCAGATCCTAAGAATTGCCCAGATGATCCACAGAGTTGTGAGAAGAAATAAATGTGGTTTTAAGCCATAAAGTGTGGGAGTTTTTATGCAGCAAAAGTTAACTGATACTCCCTCTAAAGGAGATATACCAATGAGAACAGCATCTCTGCCCTCAAAAGCTAGTTCACTATCCACTGGGGAAGAATTAGAGGTAATCAACTAAGTCAATAGCATCATTGGTCCTTTTAGGGGCAGAGGGATGCTGACTGCTCTGGAGTACTGAGTATGGCTTTCCACAGGTGGCGCCATTGACCTGGATTTCGAGTAGAACTTGGGTCTCCTGACACTGAATCTTGCCCTCCTTCCACTCCGACCCGCTTCCTTGACAGTCCTGGGCCTTTTCTCATGTCTGAGCTTGGCTGGCAGCAGGAGCCAGCCAACCTGAAACACCATCTCAACCTTCCAGGTAGTGTTTGGTCCTTCCTAAAATCACTAAAATTAGGAAAGTGTCCCCAAATAACCAAGTAGATATTACAGGGCAGATCTATAATCCCAGGGGAGAGAGTTTCGCATCATACTCCGTAATTTATGGGAATGCCCCATGCTTGTTTCTGCCTCCATTTTAAGAGAATATTTGAAAAAGCCCTTCCCTGCTTATTTTCAACCGTGATCCTTCCTGTATGGCCTAGGGAAGATGTTGGGGAGAGTGTCTGTCCCAATTCCTAAATCCTGGTCTGCTCCTTTTGTGTGTTACTTTCTACCTGCTAGACTTCAAGGCAGTACTTCATGTGCACCAGCCCTGCTTAGGTGAGAGAAGGGCCAGCAGACCGCACCCAGATCCCCTAGACTGCAGAGTACCTGCTGGGAATCAGGGCGCTCAGAGCCTATGCAGTGGTCCACAGCCCACCTAGCCAGAGGGCTGATCATTTCCCCCCTGCACTTGTTTCATCAGCAGACCCCAAGCACTTCTGCTGACGGGCTCAGAGCTGTGGCAAAGCTTCCTTCCTCTTTCTGTGCTTGCCTCTCCCGCCATATTCCTCCATCACCCCAACCAGGCTTGCTCAGTTTAAGATTGCCCTCCGTTTGAAAAACAAACTGAGGGTTCTAGAGGGGGGGGGGGGATGGGTTAGCCTGGTGATGGGTATTAAAGAGGGCACGTTCTGCATGGAGCACTGGGTGTTATATGCAAACAATGAATCATGGAACACTACATCAAAAACTAATGATGTAATGTATGGTGATTAACATAACAATAAAAAATTTAAAGAAAAAAAAGATTGTCCTCCGTTATTAAAAAATGGTCACAGTCATTGTCCAGGGCCTAGCCCCTACCATGTAAGATGCTCAGGTCAATCTTACCATTTAGACTAATCTGGCTAAAGTTCAATTTTGGGAAGAAAAAAATAAATTTAGTAACAGATGTAACCAAGAAAAGTAAGCTGGGGAGACTCATTAGTAATTGTCAGCAACACTAAAGAATACCAATTGCTGGAATTGTGTTTGAGCGGTGAGGGTATTAAATTTTGATGTCTGTTTCACACACACACACACACACACACACACACACACACACACACACACACAC
>NW_027397065.1:50515683-50750216 GCF_003265705.2 Callorhinus ursinus
CACACACACACACACACACACACACACACACACACACACACACACACCTTCCACCCCCTCCCCATCCCAACTGATTCTTTAACTTTTGGAGCTTGCTCTTGAATCAAGAATCATAGAAAATCCTTTCTTACTTCCCTCACCAAGCACTTCCTGTGTTTTGCATGGGATTGTCTCACTTAATCCTTACAACAGTGCTAGGAGATATGTACTGTCATTGTCCCTATTTTCAGATAAGGAAACAGCTGAGAGATAGGAAGTAAGTGGCTGATGGTCAAACATGTAGTTGGGTTCAGGACTCAGAGTTGTGCACCAACACCCTTCACTTTGTAGGGCCCAAGAGGGACCTTGAAGGGTGATGGTCAAAGTGAAAAAGAGGAAACTGTGTCCAGTGAAATAAGCCAGTCACAAAAAGACAAATAATGCATTATTCCAGTTTTATGAGGTACCTGGGGTAGTAAGACTCCTAGAAACATAGAATGGTGGAGGTGGGCTGGAGAGAGGAGCAGGCAGCAGTTTAATGGGGACAGAGGTTCAGTTTTGCGAGAAGAAAAGAGGGCTGGAGGTTAGTCGCACAACATTGGGGATTATTTAACATTACTGAACTGTACACTCAAAAATGGTTAAGATGATCAATTTTGCGTTGTGCATAACACAATTATTTTTATTACACGGTAAGTCGGTGGTGGGATGTGTGCAAATAATGAGGCCCATCCAGATGTTCACAGTTGTCCTCCCTGGACGGTGGGGAGATTTACTATAATCTTTCACTGTTAGATTACATGTGTAGTGTCATCTTCCTGCTTTCCACTCAAGTGCAGACTCCTTGAAAGTGTTCATTGCTGAGGCTGCAGTGCCTAACATGGAGTAGACATTCACTAGAAAGTATTAAAGCAGTGAATAAATGCGGTGGGGGAGGGGAAACTCTTTCCAACTTGAGGAAAAGCCTTTGGGACGTCAGAGGGAGGAGAAGGCTCATTGGACATTCGGAGGAAGGGGGTGGTTCTTGGAGCAGATTTTGCAGCAGTACTGAGTTGACATAGGCAGCACGTGGCTCCCATAATCTTCATAACTGGCCTGTCTAGACCATCCCAAATGAACATGTGGGCCAAGTACAGTGTGCCCGGGCTTGCTCTGCAAAATGCACTTCAAGACAAGGCTTGTGCGTGCCAACGCCATCTTTCCCTTTATGTGAAAGTTCTGGGCGTCATCTCGACCCCTCCCTCTCTTCTATAACCCACCTCTCATCTGTCCATCAGCACATCCTCTTGGCTTTATCTTTTAAAGGTACCCAGACTTCAGGAGCTTCTCTTTGGCTACCACCCTGGTCTAAACCACTGTTGACAGGCACCCGGCTCATCACAGTGGTCTCCTAATTATCTCCCCGAGTTGGCCCCTCCTTCAGTCTGCTCCCCACCAAATGGCCCTGAGAGATCCTGTTAAAATGCAAGTCATGTCACTTCTCTTCTCAGCCCCTCTGTGATTTCTCATCTCAGGGTAAAAATTAAAGGCATTACAGTGGCCTATAAGATCTTACCCACCCCATTCCATCCCTCTTCCGTTACTTCTACTGACATTAACTGCATCTCTAGTGTGACCATGTAATTTATCATCCAAACCAGGACAATTTTGATAATGAAAAGAGGCACTACTGGTAATTATCACAGGGCAATGAACACACACCAGCACAGTCCTGGGCAAACCAGACATATATCCGCTCTACTCATCTCCCCTCTCCTTTGTGCATGCTAAGCCAGCCACATGGCCTTTTTACCAGCCCCAAAATGCCCAGGCATTTGGGGGTCTCCCTCAGGACCTTTGTACTTACTGTTCCCTCTGCTTTAAGTTTCTTACCCAAGACATACAGGAGACATGCTCCCTCATCCCATTCAGCCCTTTACCAGCTGTCACTTTCTCAGTGAGGCTTTCTCTGACCACCCCATCTAGGATTGCAACCCCCCCAAGCCAGCACTTCCCATTCCCCTTTATTCCTTTATTTTTCCCTATAGTACTTACTACCAACTAACATAACTTAGCATATTTGTTTATTGTCTGTCTCCTCACTAGATGTAGTTCCATAAGGGTAGAGGTTCTAATAAGTTTCTCCCCTAATATATTCCCAGTAGGGAGAACAGTGCCTAGTATACCTTAGGTGCTCAATAGATAGTTGTTGAATAAATGATTTTTTTTTAAAAAGTTTACTTTTAGTCCCTTCCAAGTAGGTGCAGAACATATGCCCTTCTTGTACAAGAATTCTGGGCAGGTAGCACCTGAACTGGGCTTAAAAGCCACCCAGGGAAGGTGGTGGTTGATCAGTCTCGGTTGGGCCACACCTGCATCCTGGGATTCTGTAGCACCTTATTGGCCGGGCAGCCTTCATTGTGAGGTAGCTCTGGCTTCCTCCTCAGAGGTAGACAAGCACTGAACCTGGCCCCACGTCCAGGCACCAGGACCTGCAGTCCAATGGTGACTTCCTCCTCCCAGTCACACTGTTCACTGTGCCCTATAGCACTTAGGGCTGACCTAGGTGAGTCCTGGCCTGTGGCCGACCAATTCTGAGGGGCACTGAGGGTCATGCTGAGATGAGACTCTCCTAAGTCCCCCAAAAGCCACGTGAGGCACAGTCAACATCAGCTTCCTCTGCCACCAGTGCTTCACTGATTCACACATTTGGGCTTCACTCTGGGTCGGGCACCCTCGGGAAACAGGAACCAGCATCTTGGGCCTGCAGCCCTAGTTTCTCTGGAGAAAAACCCATGGGAGGCTGGTTCAAGGCTGTTATAGGCCTTCACCCTGAGTTGGCACCACCTACCCACCATGTTGAAGACGTCACTGCTTGGGAAGGACTTCACCAGTGAGCCCAGCTCCTTGGACGACAGGTCCAAGTCATTCTCGGAGAGTAGGGGCAGCTTAGCTTCAGAGAACGTCCATCCTGCTGAGGAAGCCAGTGGATTATCGTAAGTGGCCGCACTGCCCTTCCCGACCTGAGGCCAAGCGCCGCTGCCTTCACAGCTCCGGGCCACATCAACCTACTACTTTCTTCCTAACCCCCATAGCCCCACTGAACAGGAGATGCGTGGAGGAGAGATGAAAGCCAAATCTAAGAAGGTTGATTCGTGTGGCTCTGGGTATTATTACACTTGTCTCCCAGTTTTTGCAGAGAACCCAAAGACAGTAGCCATCCCAACGTGAACTTGGTTCTAGGAATGATTTTTATCGTAGGCCGGCTCTGTGCTTGTCCACGGTTTGAGGTGGCTTTCCTCTTTCTGCATCTGCTACTATTCATTCTCTCTCCTTCCTTCCCTCCCTCCGTCCTACAAACCCACCCAGGAAACACCACCTCCTAGCCCCGTTTCCCTACTTTTACTGCCGTAAACTCAGACACATGGAACTTTTTCTTAGAACTTTATTGCCAAATAGACTATTATCCCGGAATCAGATGAAATAATAGCCTTGGGCGTAATGAGATTGTGAATGACAATAGCCAGGGTCAATAAGGAGGTCAGGAAATGCCGTTACTCGTGTCCTTCTAGGAAGAATTAAACTTGTCCCTTTCCAAACGGCAATGTTGTAATGTATGTCAAATCCTAACACCTATTTATATAGAACATGCAAATACTTCCTTGGCATAGGCTTCCTTTGAAAGTACACACATACACAAACACAGAGCTTGGGGGTGAGAAAATTGGGAGACCGAGAGGTAGAGAGATTTATATTCACTAATAAGGTTTTTTGGTTCTGGTTTTTATTTTACTTTTTAAATTTCATACTGTGTGTTACTTAGGTATTTTTTAAATACAGATGTAAATATATCCTTTGATCAATAAATACCACTTCTAGGAATTTTTCCTAATGAGACAATAACACAGGTACGCATGATAATTTTATTGAAGCGCCGGTTATAATATTGACAATTTGGAAACAATAAGACATTATTTAAATAAAGTATGGTACACATGTACAGTAGGATGCAATAAGGCCATTACAAGTGATGAAGGAAATCTGTGGAAAATGGGTAGGACATACTATTCATAAAGAAAATTAATTTAGGATACAGTATTATAATGGTCCTGCATGTTTAAAAGTGTGTGCCTTCAAAAACAAACAGAAATGCCCAGAGGAATGCTAGTCAAAATGCTAACAGTGGTTATTTCCAATTAGTGGAATTTTGGTATTTTGTTTTACAATGGCCATGTATCATTTCTCAAAGAAGAATAATTTTTTTTTTTTTTAATCCCAACATGTGTTTTACTCTCCAAGGCCCTGATCTATAATGCTGTTAGCTAGGGCATCTGGTTTCCCCAAAAGTTGATCTCACCTTTTCCAAGAGATGTGATTCAACTTGGATAAGATGGTGCTGTAGGCCAGAAGTAAGGATGGAAGGACAGAGGGCAGGAAGCGGGGAGAAGAGCACATCTGTTGGAGAAATTGCTACTAAGAAATGACAAAACATGAAAAGTAGTGTTTTGTTTTGTTTTTTTGCTTTGACATGTTTTCCAATAATTACAGTTTTCAAGAAATAAAAGTCATAAAAATGTCCTCTTGGAAGTGAAGGGACAATAGGTGCCCCCCCCACCATCCTCAGGTGAATAGACCAAATTAATGAAGAAGAAAGAAGTCAGGGGGGTCCCAAGGCCTACCCTGTTCTTTCAGCCCCAACCCTCTCCCAGGTCAGTATTGAATTGTAAAATTGGACGCAGCCCTAACTCCCTAACCGATGGGACAAAGACCTGGAGACATGAGCACAGTCTCTAAGGGACTCGCTCTGTGACCGAGGCAGGCTGCCTCTAGACAGTCCTAAGACTGCACAAGGAGGTACCTGCAATGGCCTCCTCAAGGTGCCTTTTATTCCAAGAGGAGGGGACACCTCTACCTGCTTAAGCAGCCCTTACTTGCCTTTTTTTTCTATCAGCCCAGCTCGGCTTCCCCTTCATGGGGGCCCTTCTAGCAGGTGAGCCCCATAAGCTCAGACCAAAGGTGGTAGTGATGCTGATGATGAAGAGGATGGTGATGATGGTGGCTATGGTCACATCTTAGAAGCACGTCATGATTCCAAGATTCGTCATGTCAATACCCCTTGTGATTCTTACCACTTCCCTGGAAGTAAAGGCAAGAATTATTCCCTTTTTCTCTCTCTTTCCTGGCAGATGAAGAAACAGAAGATGTAAGCAGCTGAGGGTCTTTCCAAAGTAGTGACCAAACTTCATAGCTTAATGGCAGAGCTAGAACTCAGAACTCAGTGCTCCTTACCTCTGAGTTTATTGCTCTTGCACTCAGCTTTTCATTTCAGTTCCTTCTTGCTTCTCTTCTCATGAGCCTGTCCCACCTTCCCAATGGATGAGTAGTGCCTGGGCAGAAGCTGCCAGCACAGGCATGGAGAGTGTTTAGAACCCTGGTACCCAGCACGCAGCCGGGCACGTAGTAAGCATTCCTTATGCACAGTAACAATTGTTATTAAATTGTACCCAATGCAGAGCATGGAATAATGCAAGGAATGTTGGTTGAGTAAATGGATGGAGTGAACTTAAAATACTCTGTATGTCAGGAGAAGTTATGTTTTTTCTAGTGAGTGAAATTAACAAGTGACCTGGCATCAATAATTACTCTAGAAATTGAGAAAATTACTATCAGGTTTTTCTCATTGTTCATCTAAACGCCAAGCAGCTAGTAGGTCTCAATAAATATTATGTGAGTGAATAAGTTGTGAAAGAGATCACTGGATGAATCAATGCATAAACTGCTTCTAGGGAGTTACCCAGAATGGTAGCAATTGTGAATCTTTTCATTAGAGCCTATTGTGTATTAAATATTTGTTGGGTCACCTAAACTAGCACCAGCCCTGGATCAGATATTCCAGGGTCCGTTTCATCAGGCTTTGTCCCTCTTCCGAGCAGAGGGTGCTGGAGATGCTGGAAGGAACCTGAGCTTTGGGTCACCTTTCCCATCCACTAACATACCCTCTTGTCTCCCTACTCTCCTCCTACAGGATCATGCAAACGTTGATCCATTTATTGAAATGCAACATTGGCACAGGGCTCCTGGGGCTTCCCCTGGCCATGAAAAATGCCGGCTTATTGGTAAGAGGGACCTGTGCAATGGAAACTAGGTTTACCCGTTTCGGGGAAAAAGGGAAAAAGGTAGTAGGCCCCTAAGGCCTCTGCACTGTTCATCAATGGGCGATTTGGGGGTACCCTCTCCAATAGGAAATGTGCCTCTTGGCATCAATCCCCTGGAGCTAGCCTGGAGCCAAATGGAGTGTTTCTAGAGGAGACAGGCCATTACTCTCCCCCCCCCCCAGTTTTATTGAGATATAAATGACATACAGTACTTTAAGTTGTACCACACTTTTATATTGAGATATAAATGACATACATGAGCTTAAGGTGTACCACATAATGACTTGGTATACACATATTGCAAAATGATTACCACAATAAGTTTGGTTAACATCTGTATCTTCATATATACACATATATAATTTGTCATATACTTTGCAACTTTCAGGCATACCATACAGCAATGTTAACTATGGTCATCACGTTGTACCTGTTTATCCATAACTGGAATTTTGTACCTCTTGACCCCCTTCATCCAATTCCCCCACCCCACCACTGTTCTTAAAGACCCACCATACTCACATACTGATGCGCAATCCACTTTGCCACTGTCCTCCCCACTCCCTAGAACTGTCCCCAGCCCATTTCACTCACTTACCTTAGCAGCCTGGCCTCTGCAGACAGGTGAGTGCTGGCTCTTGTTTCAAACCCTGAGGTTGACTGAGAAAGTGTCTGGAAAGAGGAGGATAGTGAAGGCCTCGCCAGTCCCCTGACACCCTGCATCATCCCACCTCTGTCTCTTGGCTTCGGCTCTTTCTTCTCCCTTGTTTCTGTCTTTTGAAATATGCCTCCTCTGTGAAACTTTACTGTTTCCTACTAAAATTACTGCCACCTTCCCCTTGTGTTTTTCTAGAACTTATATCTACTGCACCCGGAATTCTTAAAAAGATGAGACATAATTTTTTAGAATACCTACCTTCCTCACTTACCTGAAAGCCCTGAGGGCAGGAACTCTCTGATGTATTTTTACACCTCCTCACAATACCTGCTGTAGACCGACACACAGGAAGTCCCAATTCATGTCTGTTGAATTGAATTCATGCCAAATATATGACTTCCATTTAGATGATGCTAATTTCTCCTTTCCAGGCCTCGTAAGTGGCCCGCATGTCAAAAGAAGGCATATCAAGACTCTGGCTTCTTCTGACGTGACTTGTAATCTGTAGCAGTTCCGACCCACAGATGAGACTCTCCGCCTTTGAAATCCTCAGAGTTCTAGAACCTCTGAAGAGTATTATTACCACATGGCCCTCAGCCATGTGATATTTGCTGTTGAAGATAGCTCTGTTATCCTCTGATTTTTGCTTCCTAAGACTCATTCGGTGATTTCCCTGCCCTCCATCTCCCACCAGAACTTCTGACCATGACTCATTTGAGAAATACATACTGAGCACCTACTATGTGCATTCTTAGGCCCTGAGAATGTAGAAATAAGCGAGATCAAAAGAAGTCTCTGTTATATGGAGGCTATGTTCTAGTGAAATCTAGTGGTGCTCTTGACCTCTCATGTGTTACTTTGTGATAATGTTACATCAGGTCACATCTACAAAGGCACAGGTGTCCAGCACAGAGGAGGTGAGGGAGTCCCTCTTTACTCTATGCCCCTGTAATATCTGAGAGATTAGGATTAATAATGAGTTGTGTTTTTTAATCTCATCACACAAAAGGATGGAAACTATGTGAGGATAAGATAGTTTTATTAGCCTGACTGCAGTATAAGTATTTCACTATGTATCTGTATGTCAAATTGTCATGTTGTACACCTTAAATATATACAATCTTTAAAAAATAATAGGGTTAGGGCGCCTGGGTGGCTCAGTTGGTTAAGCGACTGCCTTCGGCTCAGGTCATGATCCTGGAGTCCCGGGATCGAGTCCCGCATCGGGCTCCCTGCTCAGCAGGGAGTCTGCTTCTCCCTCTGACCCTCTCCCCCTCATGCTCTCTCTCTCTCTCATTCTCTCTCTCAAATAAATAAATACAAAATCTTAAAAAAAATAATAATAGGATTAATGACAAATTAGACATACTAGAGCAATGATACTCAACTGGGGACAATTTTGCACACACACCTCCCAAGACATTTACAGTGTCTAGAGGCATTCTCAGCTGTCACAACTCATGGGGAGAGGGAGTGCCGCTGAGGAATATGCTAAACATCCTACAATGCACAAGAGGGCCTCCACAACAAAGAATCATCTGGTCCAAAATTTCACTAATGCCCCTGTTGGCAACTCTATGCTAGAGGAAGAGAACCAAGTCCTAAGAGAAACCTTGGTCTTCAAGTATCTTGGAGGAGGTGAAGGCCAGGGTGTGAAGAAGGAAAGAGGGATCTAGAAGGCAGAACCCAGGACAGATGAGGAAAGACGTGGGCTATCTGTGGAGGTAGTGGGAAGAAGGGCATTCCAACTAGACTGTCTAGGGACCCAGGGATATTCAGGCAAGGACCTCCATCCCAGAGGCAGCTTTATGATGAGAGGGGCCCTAGCACCCAGACTGGGAGAGCGCCAGTTATGGGAATAATCAGTGTATGGCTCACTGTCCCCACTCTCTTTCCCCTCCAGGTGGGTCCTATCAGCCTGCTGGCCATTGGGATCCTCACTGTGCACTGCATGGTCATCCTGTTGAACTGCGCCCATCACCTCAGTCGGAGGTGAGAATCCTGCCTCTCTCTCTCCCCCCAGTGCCAGGCCCCATCTGTGCTGAGTTTCCTTTGGCCACTGACCCGATTAACCAACCACTTCTCCAGCTACCTCACCTACTGCTCTAGATTCTATGGAGGTGGTGGAGAGGATGATACAATCGCAACTGGAAACTCCTAGGTCCCGGCCCAACTCTGCTAACCTGCTGGATGACTTTGTCAAGTTCCTGCACCCTCTGACCCTAAATATCTGTACCTGGAAAGATCAAAAGTGATAAAAGATGCAAGCATGCTTTATAAACTGCCATGAGTATGCGAGAGACTTAGGATGTCCTTCTTTCCCCTTATCTCCCTACACCCACCCTCCCCCTAACTCCAAGACACGCACCTTGTTAGAGTAATTTGTGCCAGGTAGACCCTCTCTGGGACAATTTAGTAAAAGCAAACAAAGATATAGTTGAAATGAATAATTCACAATGGCTCCAGTCATTAATAAAGCATACATATAATACTCAATGTTTCCATATTTGAAACTCCAGCACAAAGAAAAAGAAAATTCCCAAAAGGGAAGACAAATGCAATGAAGACAAACAATGCTGAGAGTTTCATATTTACAAACCAACAATTTGTGTATGATTAGTAATTCCTTACAGCCAACTGCCTGGTGGCTCTCTATCTGCGACACTTAGCTGCTCCCAAGGCACGCAAATCAAAAGGGGTCCTTGTAGATATACAGAGACTCCTCATAGGTCAAAGTAGAGATAGTAACTGAAACTCCTCATAAAGCCAAATTATCAAACCCAAACTGGTGTGTCTGGAGTATACATCAGTCACACCTAACTTGTAGGGCACTTTCCAGCTCACAAAACACTTTTAAGAGCATTTACTTATTCAACAATTAAATTTATTGCACATTACATGTGCAAGGTACCTGGCCAGAGCTTTACAAGTCTTCTTTTATTTACTCCTTACAGTAAACTTTTATGGCAGGCACTATCATTATCCCCATCTTACACATGAGTAAACTGAGACCTAGGTGAATTAAATGCCTTGCTCAGGGTCACACAGCTAGGAAGTGGCAGAGCTGGTATTCAAAGGCCTGTGGGACCCACTCCAACCATTCTGCAAATCTTCTCTCCCTTCACACCTGCTGGGACAATTATATCACCTTGTAGGTTTCTGATGCCTAAGCCATTCCTGATAAGCCTTTTCCTGATTTTTTTTTAAAGATTTTATTTATTCTGGGACGCCTGGGTGGCTCAGTTGGTTGGGTGACTGCCTTCGGCTCAGGTCATGATCTTGGAGTCCCAGACCCTACCCCCGCTCGTGCACTCTCTCTCTCTCACTCTCTCTCAAATAAATAAATAAAATCTTTTAAAAAATAAATAAAAAAATAAAGATTTTATTTATGAGAGGGAGGGAGAGAGCATGAGGGGTTGGAGGGGGAGAGGGAGAAGCAGACTCCCCACTGAGCAGGGAGCCCGATGCGGGGCTCGATCCCAGGACCCCGCGATCATGAACTGAGCCAAAGGCAGACGCTTAACCAACTGAGCCACCCAGGCGCCCCCTGATTTTTTTTTTGACTCTTTTTTTTTCATTTTTTTTCTAATATAAAGGTTACAGACTGATGGCCTAAGAGCTTTGCAGTTTTTGTTTCGTTTGTTTTAGCCTATGTTTACAAACCTGGAGATTTCCCATTAGGGAAAAAAATCAAACTCCACCTTCTCCTTGCCAGTTAGACAGTCTGGCACCTCTGGGGTCTCATTCCTTCATTGCTCAGGGGGAACCGAATCCCGGTCGATCCCTCTTAGAACAGAATGTGTACCAGGGGCTTGCCATGGTCTCTACTCTTCCTCCTTCTGTGGTACACCAGCCCTCTCCCCATATCACTGATACCTGACTGGCCCCATAGCTTTTGGATTTGTAACCCTCAGACTAATAAATTTGCCACTCCTATGCAACATGACCTCATTTATATGGGAGTGCCAAGCCCAGTGAACAATAATAAAAATAGAAGGATTAGGCCCTGTTTCCAGTGGCATCTCCACATTCTTCGGTCACTGGCTCCTCCCTCAAACCCAGACTGTGTGTGAAAAACACTGAGGCTCAGAAGTCTAAAGAGATTTGCTCAAGGTTTCTCAGTCATCTGAGAGGGGAGGGCGTGTTGGGATTTAAACCCAAGACCCAAGTCTGGGTGTCCTTCCCTCTCCCAGCTACTCCCCTCAGTCACGCAGTTAGCAGCGGGGATCCGTCCCTCGACCACCCACTGCTGCTCCCACCGCCCGCAGATGGTTCCTCAGTAGGGCCTTCCCTGCCCTTAGGAAGGGCCATCTAGGGCAGAGGGACAAGACAGACAGCAGCTTGGGTGTCACATCCTACAGGGGTGCTGGGCAGAAGCCTAAGTACCACGTTTGCATGGGACCTTGTCTGAGGCAGGCCTCTCGAATGTTCCAATGCCCTCCGCAGTGGGAGGGAGGGAATAAAGTCCAGAAAAGACCATCGCTGGCTTGGCCATACCCACACCCCCTCTTCTACTTCCTCCCCTGACTTGGTTTGCACACCTCACAACTTTCATGACCCCTCTTTCCTCGTTTGTAGACTTAAGTCAATGCAAAGCTACTGTTTCCTTAAAAATCTTTTTTCACTTAAATATTAGTGTTCAAGAAGACAACTACAAAAAAGAAAAAAAGGCAGTCCTCCTGAAAGTTGTGAAAGTGTATCATAAAATATCTTGTTAATACCGTTGCTGGAAAAATTCCAGAACATTCCATGCTAACACACAAATATATATATAATAATTACTCACCTTGAGAGTAAAGTATACCTTTAACAAAAATGCTTTAAGTTATACATTGCTTGCCCTTCCCCTAGATTGCAAAAGACTTTTGTGAACTACGGAGAGGCCATGATGTACAGCCTGGAAACCTGCCCAAACGCCTGGCTGAGGACCCACTCAGTGTGGGGCAGGTAGTACTCATAGATGTTGTAGCAGTAGTGGTGGGAGTGAGTAGTAAGAACAATAATAATCTTCACCTGATCTTCCTTTGTCCCGAGTTACACAGGGTTAAGTGAATATGTTGTTACTACAAACCATCGAACAATCCTCTCCATCCCCATCCCACTCCTCATCCGATAAGCAACCACTGATACCTAATTAGTAAATATTCTTCTAGACTTTGTCTCTGCACGTACATGAATATATGTGTGTGAGTGGAAATACGGATTTCATTTTGCATTTTCTTGTACACTAATTAGAATTTTGTTTTTGAAATTTGCTCTTTCATCTAGCAATATGTCTCTAATTTCTTTCCACACTGGGACGTAGAGATCTACCTATTTTTTTTTTGTCATTTAGTAAAAATATGGGATTTATTAGTCAACCCACAGTCACAATACAATCACTATAGATTTCCCCTTCTGTATTCATCCCACCAAACGCAAAACAGAGCAGTGTGTCAGTCTGACTTTCTTCATGAGAGTCACCACCTTGAGTCACTCCTTTGTCAGTGGAAGCCCCTTTTTTAGTATCACAGTTCAGAGTGACCGAATTTGAATCTCCTTTCTCAGAAGTACATATCACTGACTATGGAATGACACACATAGGATGATTGGAACATCCAGGTGGTAAAAAATTTTCAAATTTAAGCAAGATCCATCCAATGGGTGCTTTTCTATGTGATAGTGGTACATGGTATCCAGTGCTTCTGGGGGGGAGTCACCCCTCCAAAGATATACAGGTGTTTCCCCACAACCTCAGCTGAGTGCGCAGCACAGTCTATGGGAGGTGCCCCGGTGGGACTTAGCTTCTGCCACTTCATGTCATTTTTATCAGTGCAATGGACATTATCATAGAATTTGTCCCCTGCCAAGCCTCCATGGATCAAGAGCTTTGTCCCCTGCTGACGCCATCACATGACCATGCCAGAGGGATGGAGGTTTTTCAAGTGTGTCTGTCTGTGACCAGGTCAGAGAGTCTGTGTCAAACACATGCAGCTTCACCCCCTGGATGGGCTGGGCACCTCTCTCTCCACCCACAAAGACATACAACTGGTTTCTAATGGCTGCAGATGTTGTGTGGAATGTTCTTAGGGGTGGTGGGGGGTGCTTACCTCTGGCATGGTCCAAAGTCCTAGTTTCAGGATTCAGAACTTGTAGGCAATTTCAGTCTCCTGACTAGTCAACACCTCTAAACACCCAGGTGCTATGAGGTGCATAAGAGGAAATGGAGCTGGCATGCTTGTAATGGGGTAAGAGGCCCTCCAGGGTGGCTTAATCCCACTGGTGTGTTCCTGGACCTGTGGTGTGCACATCTGAGAAGCTCTTGCTTGGATCTGCCCCCACAGCAATGAAGACCTTCCCTCTCTTGGCATCACCAACTGGGGGTGAATATGAGCAACCGTGGGCCAACCCGAGCACAGGAGCTATCTCAGGGGCGGGGGTGGGGGGGGGGTATGGTCAAGGCATACCATGTCGCTTTCTTGGGCTTGTATCCAGGCTCCAAGACTGGCAGCAGCTTCATGGTGTCCTGTGGCAGCTTAGGATGGTCCTGGGCCTACCTGGTTGTTTTTTAAGTCTCACGATGTTCCTCAGTGGGGACATGTGCCATAGTTTCATGTAAGCCTTCCCCTAATGGTGAGCATTCAGGCTGCTCCCTTGCTTGATAAAAAGTGCCTGGTATACAAGATGCTTTTCTGTGTCTTAGCTCCTCTGATCATCTCCTTGACTTTGTAGATATGCAGGGAGGGTCTTTATTGTCCTGGAAATATGAGATGACCAAGGCTCATAAGGGAAAAAAATAACATGTCCACAAAGAGCTAGAGATAGCGGTTACACGAAATTCGACCCAAACCTAACATTTCAGCCTTTCCCAGCAGAGCCCTTCAGGAGGTAGTGAGTCAGTATTGTGGCTGCCAAGATCCCTTCTGCAGCTCCTCTCTTGGGACTCTCAGTAGGTCATCGCTCTCTTGATCAGGAGACACTCTGATTATCAGACAGGTGAGGTCATGGGGCAGTAATAATGAATGACTTACAAATGCTCATCCTTTCTCACCGAGGTTTGTTTCTGATGACTCCTGAATAAAACTTGTGGGTAAGAAGGGTCCTTAGAGACCACCGTATCCATGCCTAGTCAATGGAGAAATATAAAGCCCAGATAGGGCAATAAAGCTGCCCAACGTTACACAGGAATTGAGTGGTAGAGCAAGAACTAGAATCCTGAACATCTAGTTCCCACCCATTACACTGTACCATTTCTTGAGAGGCCCAGTAACTGAAAAAGATTTGGGAACATATTTTAAACAATGATTTGTACTTTTTAGTATGCTAAGGGATACCTGGGAGCTTGATGCAGGCAACAATCATCAATGGATGCTCAAGCTTCTAGGTGAAAGGTCATTGGGAAACTTTATAAAGGAAGACAACACTGACACCATCTGACCCCAGGTATTAATCATAGCATCTCATGTCTAGACATGGGATAGCCAGACACAATGTGTCTTATAATGGGATACACTAGGGAGTACAGAGTATCACCCCCGAAATATCCTTGCCAGAGAGATAAATAAAGAACCTCAATGTAGTCAAGTTGCTAGATCTAGTATCAGTTTAGAGGAAAGACGGGGGGGGGGGGGGGATAGAGAAACACATTAACTGACATTATGAGGAAGTCATCAACCAAATCTAGGAAGTGGGACATACTATAGGATAAATTATCTGGTATCTTCAACACCCCCTAAAAAGTTAAAAGTTGCAAGGGAAAAAAAAGAAAGCAGAGCAAGGGGAATGTAGCAGTTTTAAAAACTTAAGAGATGTAATAGAAATAACAAAATGCAATGTATAGACTTGTTTAGAAACTAGCAGTAAAATAGATATTTTTAAGACAATTAGAGAAATCTGAATATGGACTATTATTAAATGATATAAAGAAATTATTACTAATTTTGCAAGAGATGATAATGGCATGTTGGATATATTTATATATATATATATATATATATATATATATATATATATATACATATAGTAAGTCCTTATCCAATAGAGTTGCGTATGGAATTATTTACAGATGAAGTGCCTCAAATTCTCTAGTTTGCTACAAATACTCCAACAAATAACCATATGTGTGGTAGGGGTAAAGGCATAGATAGAAGAGGACTGGCAAAAAGTTAATGATTGTTGAAGCTGCGATTGGCAGATGAGGAGTCAAGGATTATTGTCATTGCTTTTGTATATGTTTGAAAATTTCCATAATAAAGAGAGAAACCATCTCTGTTCTGGTCTCACATGATACCAAGCTTCTGATTTAATAGGCTGACACGAGAGTCAGGAATCTGTATTTTTTGCATAAACTTCAGGTAATGCTGATGCAAGTGGTACTGCAAACCAACTGTGAAAGCCACTGATCTAAGGCCATACTACCCTGAACGCACTCAATCTCATCTAAACTGATCTAAGTGGAGGAACATATTTTTGTTCCCTTAAACAACAAATGCATCTCCAAATTTGGGACAATTGAAGAATTCAAAAGAATAATGACAGTAATAGAGTATAATATACTAAATTTTAAAAAAATCAATGTGAGGGCTTTTTTTTTTGCGATACCAAAAAAGAGGAAGAATATATCCTTCTTAAATGCCAACTGATAAATTTAGAAAAAAATGCCAGATAGAATGAGAAAGTCATCACCCTGTCACCGATGAAATAACCAATTCAGACAAGGATCACCAATGAATGTTAAAACCCTTGGTTAGAGAGAAACAGAATATTCATACATCTCAAGGCTTTACTTCCAGATTTTAATGAGGGAAATGTGCACTTGCAACGGAGTCATCTGACAGTCATAATCACAGTGGGGCCAGAGGACACCATGGGCCTCCCAATATGATAGAAAAAGTACCAAATATCACCTGTGTGGTATGCTTGCCAAATATACTTACCTGAATCTAATCATGAGGAAGCAATCATCCAAGTCCACAGTGTGGGATATTCTACAAGACAATTGGCCTGAATTCTTCCCCAAAAGCCAGTGTCATGGAAAACCAAAGAATGTGGGTGTTCATAGCGCTGGTCTATGTGGATAAAGACTAGGGACATAGCCACATGCGATATATAAACCTCGATTAGCTCCTGAATCCAAAAAAGAAATAACAGTTTGAAAGATATATTTGAGACAGTTGAGTTATTTAAAATATGGACTATATATTTGGGGACATTGAAGTTGATATTCTGGATATCATAGTCTCAAGAGGGATATGCTGAGGGAGTTAAGGCTGAAGTATTATGAAATCTGCAATTGACTTTCAAGTGGTTCTGAAAAAGAATGCATGTGTGTGTAGATGAATACATACATTCATCTACACACACATATTTATATAACGCAGTTAGGGCCAAAAGTTAACAATTAGTTAAAGCACATGTGGATGGCATATTTAGTTAAAGCACATATGGATGTTAATTATACCAGTCTTTCAACTGTTTCTGTGGGCTTGAAATTTTTCAAAATAAAAAAATGTAGCAAAGTATGAAAAATAATAACAGAAATAATCATTTCAAAAAATAAAAATAGATACATTTTAAAAGGTAATTTGTTTTCTCCCTCTGTCTCTTCTTTTCCTGTTCAGGTACACCGTCAACTTCTTATTAATCACCACCCAACTGGGATTCTGCAGCGTGGAAAGAGAGGCTTCCAATCATGTCCAATCAGAAATAATTGCGAAATTTTAGCCTGAAAAGTGTTGGTGAGATTCACTTTATGTATCTCAGGGTTGTCACATAGAAGATGACTAACTACATATGAGACAAACAAGCTGCACTCTTGCCCTCATTGCCCTCATTGCATTCCCAAGAGGCATTATGAATCAATCATAGCATTCTTTCTTGGCTTCATGGAAAAGAGGGAGCATAATTGGTTTTGTGCATCCAAACGCCCAGAACTATGGCAAGTGTTGTAGATGAAATATTCAAGCAGATAGATTTTGCTCAGTGTTCAGAGCTTTCTAACTTTTAGGGCTATGTAAAGTTCGAGAAGATATTCTTGTGTAATCAACTTCCATTCTCTGAGTATATGAAAGGAAACCATTTGACAGGGAAGAAGAGGCTGGGTTAGATGACAAAAGGAGATTTTAAGATTCTAAGGGTTTCTTATTGTCACAGTCATGGGCACCACAGTTGGGGTTACCAGATTTGGCCAAAAAAAATACAACACCCAGTTAAATTGGAATTTCAGATACACAGCAAATATATATATATTTTTTTACTGTGAGTATGTCCTGTGGAATATTTGGGACATACTTTTCTAAAAAGTCACTTGATAATTATCGGAAGAAGAAACTTAACTGGGTCTTTTGTATTTAATCTGACAACTCTAACTACACTGCCCCTCATTATGTCTACACCAGATGGTGGAAGATGCCCACATGACCTCCAACAACTGCCAACCCAGGAAGATCCTGGTGCTGACCCCCATCCTGGACATCCGCTTTTACATGCTGACAATCCTGCCCTTCCTGGTCCTGTTGGTGTTTATCCAGAACCTCAGGATGCTGTCCATCTTCTCGACACTGGCCAATATCACCACCCTGGGGAGCATGGCTCTGATCTTTGAATATATCATACAGGTCTGTGCCTGAAACTGACAGCAGAAGGGGTTCTGAGACACCTGGGGAAGGTTAGTATCATTATGGGCAGGTGAAGGTGAGGAAGGTCCCCTGCTAAAGTGACATCCGTGAATGCTTCAGCCCCACAAGCTATAAGAGCTAGTCGACATCATCATCATTGTCACGCTGGATAACAGTGAGTCATTTGACAATTAGTTATTGAATACCTTCTGTGATCCAGGCATGGTGCAAGGCACTGAGATTCGGTGGTAGGTGAAACTGCTGGCATATCTGTGCTCATGGAGGTCACATTCATTCAGAGGAGATAAACCTCAACTAATAACCAACAAAAGGTTGACAAGGGATACATGTATGATAAAGAATTTTTTATTGACTTGGTGTCAAGTTCTTAACATATATTAACTCACTGAATCTTTCCAGTGATACTGTTTTATATGTTTTATATTTTGTAACTACTCAGCTTATAGACAAGGAAACTGATAAACAGAAAGTAATTTTTTCACTAATTCCCATCAGTTTGCCTCCCAAGCCCATGCTTTGTTATTATCACAGGCCCTGAAATTCTACCATTATAGCTTAATTTCTTTGAATCTGAAAGTCTTTGGGGCTATATTAGTTTCCTATTGCTAGGTAACAAATTATCAAAAATCTAGCCATTTAAAACAACACAAATTTATCTCACAGTTCTGGAGGTCTTACTGGGATAAAATCAAGGTATCAGCAGGGGCTGGGTTTCTTTCTGGAAGCTTATGTGAAGAATCTGTTTTCTTGCCTGCTCCAGCTTCTAGAGGCTGCCCACATGTCTTGGCTTATGGCCGCCTTCCATCTCCAAAGTCAGCAATGCAAGGCTGAGTCTTCCCCACACCACCATCTCTCTAGTTTTCTCTTCTGATCCCCTCTTCCACTTTTAAAGACCCTTGTTCCTACCTTGGACCCACCCAGATGACCCATGATAATCTCCCTCTTTTAAGGTCAGCTGATTAGCAACCTGAATTCAGTCTGAAAACTTAATTCCCGCTTGCCGTGTAACGTAACATATTCACAGGTTCCAGGGACTAGGACATGAACATCTTTGGGAAAGAGCCATTATTCTGCCCACCACAGGAGTCTCTTAAAATAACCATTCTCTCTGCATGCACGTTGCTGCTGTAGCAGAAGTGATGAAAAAGAGGCGTTGGAGAATGGGAAGACGGGAGACCTCAATTCTCATCCGGGCGGGGCCACCATCTTGCAGAGTAGCCTTAAGCAACTCCCTTCTCCCCCCTGGGTCCCACTTTGCCCACAGGTAAAGATGTGGTAAATCAAAATGTGCTAAATACATGCAATGCATTCCTTAAGAAAGAATGAACTTCTGATCTATGCGGCAACACGGATGAACCTTTCAAGACATTATGCTCAGCGAAATAAGCCAGTCACAAAAGGACAGGGATTATATGATTCCACTTATATGAGGTACCTAGCATTGACAGATTCATAGAAACGGTGTAAAATAGGAGTGACCAGAGTTATTACTCATGAATACAGAGTTATTATTTCATGAATACAAAGTTTCAATTTGGGAGGATGAAAAAGTTCTGGAGATGGGTGGTGGTGAGGGTTGTACATGAGTGAGAATGTACTCAAAGCCACCGAATTGTACACTTAAAAATGTTTAAAATGGTAAATTTTATGCTACGTGTAATTTACCACAATAAAAAGAAAACTTTTTTATTTTATTTTATTTTTTTTAAAGATTTTATTTATTTATTTGAGAGAGAGAGAGAAAGCACAAATAGGGGAGGGGCAGAGGATGAGGGAGAGAGAGAGAGTCTCAAACAGACTCCCCACTGAGCATGGAGCCCAACGTGGGGTTCGATTGCAGGACCCTGAGATCATGACCTGAGTTGAAATCAAGAGTTGGATGCTTGGGCGCCTGGGTGGCTCAGCTGGTTGGGCATCTGCCTTCAAGGTCCTGGGATCCAGCCCCACATCAGGCTCCCTGTTGGGTGGGGAGCCTACTTCTCCCTTTCCCTCTGCTGCTCCCCGTGCTCATGCTCTCTCTCTCTGTCAAATAAATATGTAAAATCTTAAAAAAAAAAAAAAGAGTTGGATGCTTAACCTACTGAGCCACCCAGGTGCCCCAATAACTTTTTTAAAGATAAGAAGGCTGATTCAGCTCTGCCTATCTCACAGGTGCTCATGACACCCATGATGGCAGGTGTGGTCCAGCTTTCTACTAAGAAAAGTTTGAGGATGACTCCTATACCATGGCAAAACCAACGCCCTTCTTCTACTTCCTTTCAGGAGATTCCAGATCCCAGCAGCCTCCCTTTGATGGCAAGCTGGAAGACCTTCTTGCTGTTCTTTGGTACAGCCATCTTCACATTTGAAGGCGTTGGTACGGTAAGATGGATGAGGGATTTGTGTGAACGGTCCCTGGTGCCCTCCGGGGAAGCTAGTTGTTCCAGATGTCTTAAAGTATTTATGAAAAGTGTAGGATATGATCTTCTCCTAGTGGAAAGGAAAGTCAGGACCCGTCCTGGGCACCAACTGCTCCATGCACCACACTAAGCCTTGAAGACTGAGTGCGAATGTATTCGTTAGTCCAGCCGGAGTAGGGCACTCCTGGCCAAAGAGCATGGAAGAAAATAAAAAGGAGTGTGGCCCTTCCTGACCCTGGGCCACCCGGAGAAGGCTGTCTGTGCCTGAGGGGGAAGCCTGCTTCTTCATGAGGAGCCACATTTCTGACTACCTCTTCTTTCTCAACCTCCTTCACCTTTAGGTTCTACCCCTCAAAAATCAGATGAAGCATCCGCAACAGTTTTCTTTTGTTCTGTACTTGGGGATGTCCCTTGTCATCATCCTCTACATCTGCCTGGGGACACTGGGCTACATGAAGTTTGGGTCCAACACCCAGGCCAGCATCACCCTCAACTTGCCCAATTGCTGGTACGTCCCTGCCTGCCTTGGGTGACAAGGGGAGTAGAGTCACGGGATCTGAGCCTGAGCAACAGAATGTGGCATTCCCTTGGGTTGTCACTAGCACCATATATTAACTGCCAATATTGGTATGATGATAACAGGTAGGTTTGATAATCCAGGCATTGTGCATTATCTGGTTAAGCTCTCACAGTAGCCCTATGAGTCAGCATGATTATTATCAAGTCCTTTCACTAGACGAGGAAGTTGCTATTTGGAGAAGCTCTGTGGAGCTTTCCCAGCTCACCTTGTTTGTGAGAAGCTGGAACTTGACACTGAACCTGTCTGACTCTACGGTTCAGAGACCCTAAAACAGAATGATCTGGGAGTGTTTGGGAAACACAAACAGCAACAACAAAAAGTATGATATGCCAGAATAATGATCGCGAGTCCTGCAGGTGGACCACTCCTCAGGCCCCAGTTCCAGCAAAGGACCTAGACTGCCACTGTTATGCCCCAGTTGGAATTTAATTTGAAGTGCTTACATTTGATCATTCATTCATTTGCTTGTCCCCTCCTTCATCCCGGTAACGTTTCCAGGGCCGGCCCGCAGCGCTCATTGAGTATTAGCTATTGTCATCATGCCGGTAGTACACGGAGTGCATTGCGACTAAGCGGTCAGTAGGGCCAAGTGTTGAAGAGCCCAGGTTCTAAAGCTAGGTAAAGGCATTTGCATCCTGGTTCTTGCGTGATCTTGCACGAGCAACCTAATCTTGCAGACCTCATTTCCATCATCAGTAGAATGGGGATAATACTAATGCCTGTGTATATAGGTTTGGTTATGCTCCAGTAATAAACAACTCCAAAATCTTAATGGCTGAACACACACAAACGCTTAATTCTATGCTCATGCTACATGCCCATTACAGGGTGGCTGGGGCTCGGCTCCGCACCATCCCCACTCAAGGACACAGAATGATGACAGCCGCTCCCTCAAATGTTGCCATGGCAGAGAGTGCAGTGAATCATGCCCTTCACCATGAAGCTGCTAAAGGTTTGCTGGGAATTGACATACATCTCCTCTGCTTGCAATCCATTGGTCAAAGCAAGTCCCATGGCCACATCCCACTCCAAAGGGCAAGGAAGTGAAAATCTACCGTTGCCTGAAAGAACAGGAAGTATTGATGACCATCGTAAATAAATGGCTGTCTCATTGTCTCGGGCGGGGGTGGTTGTGAGGATTAACTGCTTTAATAAATATTTTTTAAGATTTTATTTATTTATTTGAGAGATAGAGAATGAGAGATAGAGAGCATGAGAGGGAAGAGGGTCAGAGGGAGAAGCAGACTCCCTGCTGAGCAGGGAGCCCGATGTGGGACTCGATCCCGGGACTCCAGGATCATGACCTGAGCCGAAGGCAGTTGCTTAACCAACTGAGCCACCCAGGCACCCTAACTGCTTTAATATATATATAATGCTTTGAAAAGTGTCTGGCACAAGGACGCCTGGGTGGCTCAGTTGGTTAAGCGTCCCACTCTCATCTCAACTCAGGTCTTGATCTCAGGGTCATGCGTTCAAGACCCACGTTGGGCTCCATGCTGGGTGTGGAGTCCACTTAAAAAAAGAAAAGAAAAGTGCCTGGCACATAGTAAGTACTCATCAAGGATTAGCTATTGTCATTGTTAAGTCTCCCCACAGCCTTATTCTTTCAGAGGTGAATAGAGTGGTAGGGTAGTCATTTCCCACAAGGCTACAGCTATAAAATGAGAAAAAATACCACCAGCCCCACCCACCTCATTGTGTTGTGGTAATGACTAGGTGCGGTAATAATGTGGAATTTCTTTGAAGTCATAACTTCCTTTATGCAAGTAAGATATCATTCTAATATGCTCTTCCTATTCCGGGCCATTCGGGCTGCCATTGGCTACCTTGGGCAGGGCACTTTCCTTGTGGGGGCCTCAGCTGGAAAACGTGGGCATCAGGTACCATGAGAACTGCACATCTGCTCTGAACTTGGCTGGCCACCAGATTCCCCAGAGGAGCCTTAGACAAATACCCCTTCCCAATAAGAAAAAAACCAACAACCCAAGGAAAAAATGAGCATGAGCACACAGTTCACAGGCAGACTTTTTAAATGGCATTTTATATATTTGAAAAAATACTGTTGCCCTCATAATAACAGAAATGCCAGAAAAAAACAGAATGGCAAAGACCAACACATGTTCACACATTGTGTTTTGACAAGGATGTGGGGAAGCAAGCATCCCAATGTGCTAGGACAACAAAGGGGAAATATGTCAGTAGCTAACCAAAGTTTAAATCACCTATACTTTTAGCCAGCATTTTTACCTCTCAGGTTGTATGCTAAATGTGCGTAGATATCTGTTTAATAGGATATATTTTGCAGCATCATTTACTAGCAAAAGACTGGGAATAATCTAAATATCCATTAATTGGGGACTGGTCAAAAAAAATTATAGTGTATCTATGTAATTATCTATGTAATTATAGTGTATCTATGGTAACTATCTATACCAAGCATCTATTAAATAGAGGAGCCAAATCTCTGTGTACTGATAAGAAACAATCTCCAAGAAATATTTAATGAACAAAAATGGAACTCAGCAGTGCATAAAGGATGCTACGGTGTGTGTGTAGGTGTACCTTACATTGCTATAAGCTTTTATATACACTGGTTATTTCTGAAAGGGCTACAGGAAAATTCTTAAGAGGAGCTGCCTATGGAAAGAAGAATGGGAATCAAGGGTCGGAGGAAAGCTTTTCACTGTATGACTTTTGAGCTAGAACTTTTACTCTATACAGATAGACCTTTTTAGAAAGTAAAAGAATAAAAGGCACAGATGCCTGAGCCACAGGCCTATTGAATCAGAATCTCCAGGAATGTGCACTTTTAACGAGCTTCCCAGGTGGCCCAGATGGCAGGTCAGGCCTGAGCCGGTTCTGTAACTCAGGGGTAGGGACCAACTTCTGAGCAATGAGTGAATCCTGATTGGCCCTGCCCAGGAGCCACGTCAAATTTCACGTCCTATCCGTCTGTCTGCAGGCTGTACCAGTCGGTCAAGCTGATGTACTCCATCGGCATCTTCTTCACCTATGCCCTCCAGTTCCACGTCCCAGCCGAGATCATCATCCCCTTCATCATCTCCCAGGGGTCAGAGAGCTGGACACTGTTTATAGACCTGTCTGTCCGCACAGCCTTGGTCTGTCTGACCTGTGAGTAGGATAAAAGGGCACTCGTTGCCCAAAGCTGTGGCTGCTAGTCGCATTGACATCTACCCCGCTATCATTGGCTCAGCCACTTACCGTCTCTGTGACCTTGGGCAAGATACTTCACCTCCCTGAACCTCAACTTTCCACCTGAAAAATGGGCTTACACATGGAAAGTCTCCATTGGCTGGTTTATGGGAGAAAGAAGTACCATTCATTCAATCATATTCCCATGTGCCTGCTGGACGCCAGGTGCCATACTGGCATTGCCTTATACTCATGACAGCCTAGCAACGTAATATTACCAAGTGGAGGAACGACGGTCCAGAGTGTTTAGGTAACACACTCAAATCATATAGCTGCTAAGTGACAGAGCTGGGAATTGAGCACAGGTTGTAGAGCACCTAAGCCTGTTTTCCATCGCGTGCCATATTCCTTCCTATTATAAATTAAGATTGAGCCCCTTATCATAAAGTGGCCTCGAACTGTAGGAGAAAACAAGGGGCTGATTTGTTAAAGTCTTGGCGATCATTTTTTGGATGCAATCTTCGCTCCTCCCCTCTTCTCATCTTCCTTCCTTAAGGCTTCCTTCATTCACTGATTCACTCATTCATCCTACATTAGGCACTGTTGTAGATGTTTGGGAAACATCATGAACAGGGCTGGGGACTTTTTTCTCTGAAGCATGTTCAGAGAAAGAACATCAGAAAAGGTGCCTCCTGAGGAAAGAGGGAAAGAACTAGGGACGTTTTGCCTGGAGACGCAAAGGCTCGGGGAACTTCTCTATCTGTCCTCAAAACACCTGTGGTATATTGTGCAAGAGAGAGAGAAAATTTAGTCTTAAAGTTTCCAGGAGTTTAAAGTTGAGGAAATGCAGTTTCAGTTCAAGGTCTGGAGAAAGTGTGTAGTTGTTGGAGCCTTTCAGCAGAAGAATATGCTATCAGATGTTATGCTTCACATAAATGGATTTCTAGAAACAGAAACAACACACCTGCTGGTTTAAGGTATTACAGAGTTTCCGGTCTATACCAAGACATTAGGGACCTGTCGCTCTATTGTTCTGAGATCATTCCTAATAGGAAGGGTCTAAGTTGAAGAGAAAAACTGAGTAGTTCAGGCCACTTCAGGTCAGGGAAGGCAATGCTAGACAGAGCCGACCATCTAATGAGAGGCTCTGTTTCTGTTATATGCCGGATGACCACTTCCTCCTCCTTTATTCAGCTGTCAATTCCATTATCCTTCATTCATTCAACAGTCATTTGTTGAGCACCTACTGTATGCCTGGCATTGTGCTAGGCACTGGGGTTACAATAATGAATAATAAAGAAGACATGTTGAGTAAGAAATATATGCAAGGAAATAACTACAACACATTGTGATGAATGTTAAGATAGTACCTAATGATGTACCATATGATGGTTCAGATAAGAACAGGATGCTCTGAGAGCACATTAGAAGGTCCTATACTTTAGCCAAGGCCAGATCAGGGAGTCCTCTTCAATGGAATGATATTTTAGTTAAGACCTAAGAGACAGGGGTGCCTGAGTGGCTCAGTTGGTTGAGCATCTGCCTTCAGTTCAGGTCATGATCCCAGTGGGATGGAGCTCTGAGTCAGGCTCCCTGCTCAGCAATGAGTCTGTTTTTCCTCTCTCCCTCTGCCCCTCCACCCTCTTGTGCTCTCTCTCTCTTTCTTTCTTTCTCTCCCAAATAAATAAATAAATTTTTTTAAAATGACCTAAGAACTAAGTAGAAGGTAGATGGAGGAATGAAAAATGTACCACGTGTAGGAAGCAGGCTGTGCACAGATCAGAGGCAAGTACTTACGTATGGCCTCTTTGGAGAACTAAAAGCAGTGGGGAGAGATAAGACATGAGGCCAGAGGACCTGGCGGGGCCCAAGTTGTCAGAGACATCTGGCTAAGGAGATCTGGAAATGGGGAGCCATGGAACGTCTGTGAGCAATGGGGTGGCATCACCAGATAGGATCTTTCTAGAGAACTCCTCCAGTCTAACTTGCATTATAGTTTTCCTTTAAAATATTTTCTCTGCCCTGTCAGTGTGAGGTCTCCTGGAGAACAGACAGATTCTTCTCTGTGCCTTGTCCAGTAAACAATTTATTAAATATCTGAGAAGGGAAAGCTGTGGACGGGACCATCCTATCAGAGGGGTGACAAATTCTCAACTGCGAGAGTTGATGAGTCTCTCTCATTCTCTGAATTAGATGTGCTGCAGCAATTTCAGAAAGAGGTGAAGTTTTCTTCAAATCCAGCAAGCTAGTATGAGTGCTTTCCAGGACAGTTTTTCCCTAATTTGTTCATAGGAAAATCATACCGTTGTGCAAAGTGAAATCACATAAGTGGTATAGTTATTCATTCATACATTATTGAAATTGGACTCCCCTGGACAATTCATAATGTATGTTCATCATCTGTATAAAAGATGGAGATTTAAGAAAATGGTGTTTTAGAAGAGATGGGGAGGGAGCAGCCTATTGCTGTCTTCATGTTTATGTTCTTTTTAATTACCAGGATCATTCTAGGAATAGGAAAACACGTAGTTGAGATTCTGACAAAAAAAAAAAATCTCTCATTTTTTATTCATTCTTGCTTCTAGACGGTTGCTGTATTTTGTAGAGTAGTACAAATTCACAGTAGATTCAGTGTCTGAGTAAGAGCACCTATGATGTACAAGTTCTTTCATATATAAGGGAGGCAGCATAGTAGAGTGGAAAGAGCCTTAGACAGGCATTTCAATGGATTCTCCCCTCAGAGAATGTGTGACCTTGGCCACATCCCATTCCCTCTAGAGCTCTAGATTCTCCCATCTCTTTAATGAGAAGGTGATAATAGATAGGTGGTAGAGGAACCTTTCTAAAAACCATTATATGAGAAAAACCCAATAAATAAAACATAAAAGGAGAGCATCTGTATTGGCCTTTAAAACAGGGGGGAATCCAGAACCACAGTACCTGACCTACTGCCCACATCTGCACTGGGACTCCTTCCCACATTTCCGAAATAGTCTGGCATCTGTGGGATTATAAGGCTCCAAGGAAATGATTGGTTTCTGAACTTCCTTGCTGCAGAGACAATCAGTGATTCTAAATTTCTTCTCTCTCTGCAGGTGTCTCGGCCATCCTCATTCCCCGCCTGGACCTGGTCATCTCCCTGGTGGGCTCCGTGAGCAGCAGTGCCCTGGCCCTCATCATCCCGCCCCTCCTGGAGCTCATCACCTTTTATGTTGAAGACATGAGCTGTGTGACCATTGCCAAGGACATCATGATCAGTATCCTGGGCCTGTTGGGGTGTGTATTTGGAACATACCAAGCCCTCTATGAGTTGATCCAACCCATCAACCATTCCATAGCCAACTCCACAGGTGTCTATGCATAATTATCTATTTTTATTCTAATAGCTCTCCCTTCCTCCCATCCCCAACTTGACTTCCATTGTGGATGTTATATACATTCATCAAACCCCAACATCTCTATGTTAATTAGCGGCTTCTTTATCTTTCCACGAGAAATGTACATGACACAAGTCAGTACTCACACCTCTCAGACTATGCCTTTTTTGGTTTTGGATTTCTTCAGAGGTCTTTTGTACCTATGAACCAAAACCACATTCAACTATTTGTACCATCAGCCTCATTTATTGGGGAAAGGGATGCCATTTGCCCATGATATCCCTGGAAACAGACCAAGCATGTAAATGCAAAAGCAATTTTTTTCTCTATTCTACAGTTGCTTCTCTTAAAGCAGGGGATTTAGAGAAGTATATGTTGGGGAAGTGAGGTTTTCTATTTGAATATGCTTCTAAGTGGAAGAGTCACAGACAGAACAAAAACAGAACTTAGCAGTAATTTTATCCAACCATTTGGCTCTGCCACTAATTTCCTATGGGATCTTGGGCAAGTTTTTCCCTCTCTCTGTCTCAGTTTTCCCATCTATGAAATGAGGGACTGGACGAATTGGTTGTTAAGGATTTATCTAGATCTAACATTCTGAGTGAATTACACTGATTTCAAATATTAAACCAAGAAATTAATTTATCCTTTAACCACATGTGTGAAAATCAAAGTGTTTGCCATCTAGCAAACCACAGTATTGCCCTGGAGATATGGGCCTACCAGAAGTAGGGTAAGGGATACAAACATATGTCTTAGCAAACTGTCATTATGGTGACTTCCCTACCTAGAAGGACATTACCTCTTTCTTTCTCTCTCTTTTTTCTCTCACATCTCAAGGCCACTTAGAGCTATTTAGGCTAAAGAGGCTGTGTGATTTGTGTGAGAAAGGATTTCATCATGTGCAAGGACTACTGACCTACTTAAAAAAATTATACCGAGTTTTGGGAAGGGTTTTGAAAAACAGATAATCTTGTACTCTGCAGTTGGGAGTATACATTGTTATGGCTTTTCTGAGGGATAATTAGTGGCCCTCTGACCCACTAATTCTGGGAATTTATCCTAAGAATATTTTGTGTTTGCAAAAGTTTATGTAAAAGGAGACCTTGTATTTTTTATAATACTAAAAAGTTGGAAACAAACATCCAACATTAGGTTAAATTATGACTCATCCAAAATAAAATGGTGTGATGCCCCCCCACACTGCAAAAATGCATCTATTGATAGGCAAATATATTTGTGATTGATCAGTGGGAAAAGGCTGGTTTATTAAAAACATGCAAACCAAAACTAGACAAAGACAGTATGAGAAAATAAAGCTACAGATCAAAATCTTTCATGGATATACATGTAAAAATTGTAAACAAAATTTTAGCAATTCAATAACATATTAAAAGGGTAATACATCATGACAGAATGGGATTTATCCTAGGAATACAGGGTTGGTTTAATGTTTGAAATCAGTGTAATTCGCCATTATTAACAAACTAAAAAAAGAAATAATCATCTCAATAGACACAGAAAAGCATTTGGCAAAATCCAACATCTACTCCTAATATAAAACTCCCAGCAACTAGGAATAGAAGGGAACTTTCACAACCAGTAAAAAGCATCTATGAATACATGTAGCTAATGTCATACTTGATGGAAAAAATTGAATGCTTTTCCTGTAAGAAAGATCAGAAGCAATCAGAGACACTTATTCTAGCCACTTCTATTCGATATTGTGTCAGATATCTACACAATGAAATTAGGCAAGAAAAAGAAATAAATGGCATCCAGATCAGAAAGGAAGAAAGAACTGTCTTTATGAAGATGGCATGATACCAATGTAGAAAACCCAATGGAATCTACAAAAAAGCTACTACTAATTGGTTTACAATGCTTCAGGACACAAGGTCAATATACAAAATCCATTGTATTTCTCTGTACTAGCTGAGAACAATCAGAAATTGCACTTATAATTGCATCAAAAATATGCAATAATGGGGGATAAATCTGATGAAAGATATGAAACACCTGTTAAAGGCTATCATATATAATCTTTATAAAGACAATAATATACTGCTAAAAGAAATTGATGCCTAAAAAATGGAGAGATACACCTTGTTCATGACTCAGAAGATTTTTTGTGGTTAAGATATCAATTCTCACCAAATTCAGCAGGCTTTTTTTTTTTTTTATAAGCTGACTAGCTGATTCTATGAAAATGTAAAGGACCTAGAATGGCCAAGATATCTTTGAAAAAGAAGAACAAAAATCGAGGGCTAACACCGATTTCAAGAATTATAACAGAGCTGTAATAACCAAAACTGCATGGTGTTGGTGCCAAGATAGACAAGTAGATGAATAGACCAGAATAGAGCCTGGAATAAAGTCTACCCATATGTGGTCAACTGATTTTTGACAAAGATGCAGAGGCAAAGTAGTGGGGAAAGGATTGCCTTTTCAAGAAATGAAGCTACAAAAATTGGATATCCATATGCAAAAAAAAAAAAGATCCATACTTTACATTATATTTATTAATCAACTCAAAATAGACCTATGGGTCTTAGGCCTAAATATAAAACCTAAAACTATAAAATTTTTAGAAGAAATCATAGGAGAAAAATTTTGTGACCTTGGGTTAGGCAAAGATTTCTTAGATACAACACCCAAAGCACAATCCATTAAAGAACAAATCACTGAGGTAGACTTCATCAAAATTAAAACTTTTGCTCTTCAAAAGACACTGTTGAAAGGATGGAAGGAAAAGCCACAGTCTGAGAGAAAAATCTTTGCAAAGTTATGTCTATTTAAACACTCATACCCAGAATACATGAAGAACTCTCAAAGCCCAGTGATAAGGAAACAACTTATTTTTTTAATAGGCAAAGGTTTGAATAGACCCATTACCAAAGAAGATATATGGTTGGTAAAAAAGCATATGAGAATATGTTCAACATCATTAGTAATTAGGGAAATCCAAATAAAAGCCATAATGAGATACTACTTTATATCTAAAATTTAAAAGATTGACCATATTAGTGTTGGCAAAGATGTGGAGGAACTGGAACTCCCATAAAAGAAAAGGAAGCATATACCTATAAAAAGACTTGTACATAAATGTTCATGGTAGCTTTATCATAGTAGATAATATGCAACCTGTTCTGTAGAGACAGAAGGCAAATCTGGTTTCTGAAAGGAGGAGTGGGTGGAGTGAGTGGGAGATATTACAAAGGGGCATGAGGAAAATTTTGGATGTTATGGATAATGTCTTTATAATTTTTATTGTGAGGATGGTTTCCCATGGATGTGTATATATTTCAAAACTTACCAATTATACACTTTAGATATGTGCAGTTTAATATTAACTATACCTCAATACAGCTGTTAAAAATAAAATGTAAAGCATGATTCCATTCTGGTTCTTTTTTAAAAAGAGGTCATTTGCATATAGTCAAGCAATTTTGAAGGGTATGCAGAACATAAAACGTTATAGGAATTTTCACCAAGTTGGTTGAGTTAGGAGTGAAATTTTATGCTTTTTTTTTTTGCTTGCCTGTGTTACTGTATTTTTAATAGTAATGTATTGACTTTACAGCTAAAGAAACTTCATGTGAGGGGAAATTTTAATGATGATTTGTTTCACTATAATGGAAACACAATGTTAAAAAAACTTTTTATTTTTGGGGCGCCTGGGTGGCTCAGTCATTAAGCGTCTGCCTTCGGCTCGGGTCATGGTCCCAGAGTCCTGGGATTGAGGCCCGCATCAGGCTCCCTGCTCAATGGGGAGCCTGCTTCTCCCTCTCCCGCTCCCCCTGCTTGTGTTCCCTCTCTCGCTGTGTCTCTCTCTGTCAAATAAATAAAATCTTAAAAAAAACACTTTTTATTTTTAACCCATATGGGAAAGTACATAAAGCATAAATGTACAGTATAGTGAATACTTGTAAGTAATGTCACTTTTCAACCTCCCCTTCTATAACATAATTGATGCTATGGAACACCAGGAATCCCAGCTGGAGTCAGGAGAGCTCTCATCCTCTGTGTGTCATCATCCATTTACCAATAGTCAGATGTCAAGCAACAAGCTCTTGGAGGAGATGTGAAGTAGCTATGAAAGAGAGGGAGGTAGAGAGGAGCATCCTATCACTAGATAAGAAAACTATAAGCCAATAATAAAATCTTTGGCCTTTTGAGACCCAGACCACAAGCGTGGAGAAAGTGAGGCTTTGGGGAATATATGGAAGCCTTCCTATAGAATATAGAGCAATAAAATGCAGGTAAGACAGTGTGGTTTATGACTTTGGGGTAGGGGATGGTCATACACCTTGTTGAAATTCTAATGGAAGTGATATAATAGGATATAAGAGGATAATAGATCCTCTTTCATAAAATTCACACATATGCACACATGCTAAGTTTTACGTGCAATTTGAGGAACAAAAAGTCCATGAAGTTAATAGACCCTGGGTTGCAAAAGAACCTCTGGAAAAAGAAATGCAAGAATCTCTGCTTCTCATAACATTGAACAATCTACAGATAGTGGATAGCCAAGCTTGGCACAAAGGTTTGCATGCAAAATAAAGCAATGCAAAATCAAATTAGGGAGGTAAGCCACCAGACAATGAACGTCAGGCACCATGTGACTGGCGCGACACATGTTATCTGATTGCAACCTGCATTCTGAAGATCACTGATAGGACCCAAATTGGCCATTCCAGTTGCATCAGTGTAAGCTGAATTCTCTACTGCTATGTGCTTCCTTGGCAAAAACTGGGACCTGGTAGCTGGAATAGAGATATTTTAGAGGATACCAAGGATGGAGGGGGATTCCTGCCCTTGCCCCAGGACCTTCAGAAATATTTCCCATTGCAGTTCTCTGCTGGACAAATGTGATCTCTCTTAAAATGACAGAGCTGGACTACAATTGGGGCGAAGAGTGGAATGAGACACAAAGTCATTTTAGAGAGGCTTAATTTGGATCTTCAGCAAGTCCACTGAAAGAAGGAGCAATAAGAGAACTGGGATTGCTACAGAACTCAAGTTGAGATTGCTAAAGCAACACAAGCCCTGCCTGGGTGGGTGGGGGTGGCGGGCAGCAGAAGTCACCCATGTGAAATGGAGGCATTCAGAGTTGACGCCAAGTAGACATTAGTGACACAAGTGCAGCGGTTTATAAGCCACAGTGGCCCTGGCAACGAGACTGAAAGGCAAATTCCTAAGGACGCACAAGATTTGTTCTTGGCAAATAATGTCCAGGCTGACTTAGACCTACATAGGAGCGCCTCGAGCAAGTCCCTGAGTTCAAAGATAAAAAAAAATGGGTGAGGGGGCAGAACTTCTGCCTGGTATGCCAATACCACTTAAAGGTGACATTGAGGTGATATGACTCTTGAAAGAGAAAATATTTAGGAGGACTCCAACTTAAGAAGCTGGACTTACAGGTCAGGGAGTTTAGGTAAGCTACCAGACAAGGAACCTCAGGCACCATGTAATGGGTACAACGTACACTGGCTGATTGCAATCAGCACTCTGAAGATCACCGATAGGACCCAAACTGATCAGTCTAGTTGCAACAATGGAGGATAAATTCTCTGCTGTCTGTGCTGCTTTGGCAAAAACTGGGACCCAATTACAAGGCCCTGGGTGATCTGGTCCCTCCCCACCTCTCCAGCTTCTTCTTGCACCAGCAGCACATTTTCCTTCCAGTCTTAACGGCCCTCATGCAGTTGCCTAAAAGCACCATGTTGCCCCTTGCTGCAGAGCTTCCACGTACACTATTCCTCTCTCTCTTTCCCTGATTCATCCCTCCTCATGTCTCAGATGTCAGCTACCACTTCCTCAAGAAAACCCTCTTCTGACTTCATGCACCGACCCAGACTCTGCAGTCCCCAGGAACTTCTATTTAGTAACCCACCACAGTTGTGGTATTTATTTGCATACATGTTTGTCTCCCTTCCTGGACTGAAGTTGCATGAGAGCTAGCTCATACCCTTTTTGTCCCTCAAAATGGAAACTTCAGCAATATATTTTTACAACTTTTTATTTTGAAAAAACTTTAAGGTGGCAAAAATAATACAGAGTTCCCAATATACCTTTCACCTTGTTTTCACAAATGTTAACATCTTACAGAACCCGAATACAATGATCAAAGCCAAGTAATTAACATTGGTGAAATCCTGTTTCTGGGCCTTTTTCTAATCCAGCAACCAATTCAAGAGCCCACAGTTTCTTTATTCTCTCCAATCTGTGACCGTTCCTCAGTCTTTCCTTATTGTTCATGGCCCCACACTTTTGAGGAATACTGGCCATTTATTTTGTACTGGTCTCTCAATCTGGGTTTGTCTCCTCTTTCCTCCTCACTGAGGTTAACCCACTTTTGACAAGCCCACAGAAGTCTCATTGTGCTTTATCAGTGCATCATATCAGGAGGTGCACATGGTCAATGTCTTATTACTAGTGATGTTAACTTGGTGATGTACATTTGGTTAAGATGGCACCTGCCAGTTTTCTCACTATAGTGACTATTTTCCCCTTTGCAGCTGATATCTTGTAAGGAAATACCTTGAAACCATGAAAATCCTATTTTTTGTTTTGTTTTGTTTTAGAGAGAGAGAGGGCGCAAGCACACAAGCTGGAATGGGGAGAGTGGGAGGAGATAGGGAGAGCAGAGGGAGAGACAGAATCTCAAGTGAACTCCCTGCTGAGTGTGGAGCCCAATGGGGGGCTTGATTTCATGACCCTGAGATCATGATCTGAGCCAAAATCGAGACTTGGTCACTGAACCGACTGAGCCACCCAGGTGCCCTGTGAAATCCTGTTTTTAATCATATTTTGACCCAATAATTTTAGCATTCATAGGTGTTCCTTGCTATTACAATGCTATTTGCCTAATGGTGATTTTTTTTTTCTCTTCCTGACATTCCTTCTACATTTAACTGGGATTCTATTGTGTATGGACTCATGGATTTTTTTTTTTTATCCTGTGGATTAGAATACATTATTGTCATCATTTATTTTATTGCTCAAAATGTCCAAGATTTGGCTATTGAGAGCTCCTTCAAGTTGGCTCCTATGTCCTTTCAGTATGCCCCCATGCTCTCATTATCCACAATATATTTATTTTTTCAATCCTTCAATTCCAAATATTTTCAGAATTTCTAACCCCTACTCCTGTGAAAAACAGATTGACTAATTAAGTCCAATATTTGTGTGCAGATCCATTGGTCTTTAGCTGTATAGTATCCCATCAAAATACTGTAACATCAGTTAGTTATATTTCTTATCACTTCCTTCAGTGTGGTTGCATTCCTCATTTGAAATACCATTTGTTGGTTATTGTTTGTATTTCATATTGAATTCCCCTCATCTCCTGGATGATCTTAATCATGTTCTGGGTATGAGGAACATTATTATGGTTCTAAGAGTCACAGTTACACAAAAAGATATACTCAGAAATGTCCCACCCATTTCGTCCTCTACACCCTGTTATCATTTCCCCCTCTTTCCACATTATTCCTACCTAACCTCTGTAAATAACTAATCTCATTAGTCCTGGCTCATCTTTACAAATGAGCAAATGCACGTATATTTATTTATACCCACCCCTTCTGTCTTACGTGAAAAGTAGCACATTACACTTCTCTGCACTTTGCTTTGCACTTAACACTATACCCTAGAAATAACTCTATATCAGTTCAAAGATCTTCCTCATTCTTTTTTTTATTATTAACATATAATGTATTATTTGTTTCAGAAGTACAGATCTGTGATTCAACAGTCTTGCACAATACACAGCGCTCACCACAACACATCCCGTCCCCAATGTCCATCACCCAGCCGCCCCATCCCTCCCAACCCCTACCACTCCAGCAACCCTCAGTTTGTTTCCTGAGATTAAGAGTCTCTTATGGTTTATCCCCCTCTCTGGTTTTGTCTTGTTTCATTTTTCCCTCCCTTCCCCTATGATCCTCTCTCTTGTTTCTCACATTCCACATATGAGTGAGATCATATGATAATTGTCTTTCTCTGATTGACTTATTTCCCTTAGCACAATACCCTCTAGTTCCATCCATGTTGTTGCAAATGGCAAGATGTCATTTTTTTTATGCCTGAGTAGTATTCCATTGTATACATATACCACATCTTCTTTATCCATTCATCTCTTGATGGACATCTAGGCTCTTTCCATAGTTTGGCTACTGTGGACATTGCTGCTATGAACATGGGGGGCAGGTGCCCCTTTGGATCACTACATTTGTATCTTTAGGGTAAATACCCAGTAATGCAATTGCTGGGACATAGGGTAGCTCTATTTTCAACTTTCTGAAGAACCTCCATACTGTTTTCCAGAGTGGTTGCACCAGCTTGCATTCCCACCAACAGTGTAGCAGGGTTCCCTTTTCTCCGCATCCCCGCGAACATCTGTCGTTTCCTGACTTGTTAATTTTAGCCATTCTGACTGGTGTGAGGTGGTATCTCATTGTGGTTTTGATTTGTATTTCCTTGATGCCCAGTGATGTGGAGCACTTTTTCATGTGCCTGTCGGCCATTTGTATGTCTTCTTTGCAGAAATGTCTGTTCATGTCTTCTGCCCAGTTCTTAATTGGATTATTTGTTCCTTGGGTGTTGAGTTTGATATGTTCTTTATAGATTTTGGATACTAGCCCTTTATCTGAGATGTCATTTGCAAATATCTTCTCCCATTCTGTTGGTTGTCTTTTGGTTTTGTTGACTGTTTCCTTTGCTGTGCAAAAGCTTTTTATCTTGATGAAGTCCCAATAGTTCATTTTTGCCCTTGCTTCCCTTGCCTTTCGCAATGTGTCCAGAAAGAAGTTGCTGCTGCTGAGGTCAAAGAGGTTGCTGCCTGTGTTCTCCTCAAGAATTTTGATGGATTCCTGTCTCACATTTAGGTCTTTCATCCCTTTTGAGTCTATTTTTGTGTATGGTATAAGGAAACGGTCCAGTTTCATTCTTCTGCATGTGGCTGTCCAGTTTTCCCACACCATTTGTTGAAGAGACTGTCTTTTTTCCATTGGATATTCTTTCCTGCTTTGTGGAAGATTAGTTAATCATAGAGATGAGAGTCTATTTCTGAGTTCTCTATTGTGTTCCATTGATCTATGTGTCTGTTTTTGTGCCAGTACCATACTGTCTTGATGATCACAGCTTCCAGAATTGTGATGACACCAGCTTTGCTTTTCTTTTTCAACATTCCTCTGGCTATTCGGGGTGTTTTCTGGTTCCATACAAATTTTAGGATTATTTGTTCCAGCTCTGTGAAAAAAGGTGATGGTATTTTGATAGGGATTGCATTAAATGTGTAGATTGCTTTAGGTAGCATAGACATTTTCACAATATTTGTTTTTCCAATCCATGAGCATGGAACGTTTTTCCATTTCTTTGTGTCTTCCTCAATTTCTATCATGAGTAGTCTATAGTATTCTGAGTACAGATCCTTTACCTCTTTGGTTAGGTTTATTCCTAGGTATCTTATGGTTTTGGGTGCAATTGTAAATGGGATCAACTCCTTAATTTCTCTTTCTTCTGTTGTTGGTAGTGTATAGGAATGCAACTGATTTCTGTGCATTGATTTTATATCCTGCCACTTTACTGAGTTCCTGTAGGAGTTCTAGTTTTGGGGAGGAGTCTTTTGGGTTTTCCACATAAAGTATCATATCATCTGTGAAAAGTGAGAGTTTGACTTATTTGCCAATTTGGATGCCTTTCCTTTTTATTGTCTGATTGCTGAGGCTAGGACTTCCAGTACTATGTTGAACAGCAGTGGTGATAGTGGACATCCCTGCTGTGTTCCTCACCTTAGGGGAAAAGCTCTGTTTTTCCCTATTGAGAATGATATTCGCTGTGGGTTTTTCATAGATGGCTTTTATGATATTGAGGTATGTACCCTCTATCCCTACACTGTGAAGAGTTTTAATCAAAAAAGGATGCTGTACTTTGTGAAATGTGTTTTCTGCATCTATTGAGAGTATCATATGGTTCTTGTCCTTTCTTTTATTTATGGAGTGTATCATATTGATTGATTTGCAGATGTTGTACCAACCTTGTAGCCCAGGAATAAAATCCACTTGGTCATGGTGAATAATCCTTTTAATGTACTATTGGATCCTATTGGCTAGTATCTTGGTGAGAATTTTTGCATCCATGTTCATCAGGGCTATTGGTCTGTAATACTCCTTTTTGGTGGGGTCTTTGTCTGGTTTTGGAATCAAGGTAATGCTGGCCTCATAGAAAGGGTTGGAAGTTTTCCTTCTGTTTCTATTTTTTGGAACAGTTTCCAAAGAATTGGTATTAATTCTTCTTTCAGTGTTTGGTAGACTTCCCCTGGGAAGCCATCTGGCCCTGGGCTCTTGTTTGTTGGGAGATTTTTGATGACTGCTTCAATTTCCTTGCTGATTATGGGTCTGTTCAGGTTTTCTATTTCTTCCTGGTTCAGTTTTGGTAGTTTATACAACTCTAGGAATGCATCCAGTTCTTCCAGATTATCCAATTTGTTATTCAGCCACTTTTTTTTTTTTTAAGATTTTATTTATTTATTTGACAGAGAGAGACACAGTGAGAGAGGGAACACAAGCAGGGGGAGTGGGAGAAGGAGAAGCAGGCTTCCCGCGGAGCAGAGAACCCGATGTGGGGCTTGATCCCAGGACCCCAGGATCATGACCTGAGCCAAAGGCAGACACTTAACGACTGAGCCACTCAGGTGCCCCTATTCAGTCACTTTCTTATAGACATTTACATTTCCAGTCTTTGCAATCACAATGCTGCAATGAATAATCAACATGTGGGCATAATTTTGTATTTTTGGCAGTGTAACTTCAGAGGAAATTCCCAGTGGTAGATGTTGGGTCAAAGAGTAAGCATTTTTGGTTTGTTTAGGTAGGTACTGACAAATCCTTGTCAAGAATTGTACCACTTTGCATTCCCACCAGCTGTGTAGGAATACCTGTCTCCCTACAGCTTTGCCTAGCAGTGTGGTTGTATTTCCATTGTTCACCAGTCTGAGACATGACATCCTATTGTTTCAATTGACATTTTTCTAATCATGGGTAAGTGTGTACACTTTTCATGTTTAAGGGCCATTTTCACATTTTAGTGTGAATGTGTGTGAGAGAGAGAGTTGTCTTTTCTCAATTTTTCTATCAGGTTTTTAGTCCCTTCAATGTTTCATTCTTTATATAGTAGAAATATTAACACTTTGTCTATGATATGTGCTGTAAATGTTTTCTTCCAGTCTTTTGACTTTATGATATTTCTTAAGTGACTTTTTTTTAATGTAGCTAAATGTATCAGTCTTTTATCACCTCTAGATTTTTCACCTATGTTTTCTTTTAGTACTTGTATGATTTCACTTTCTGACATTTAGACCCTGGATACATTTGGAGTTTATTCTGCATATGGTGTGAAGAATGAATCTAATTTCAACTTTTTCCAAATGGCTTTCCAGTTGGCTCAATACCATTCCTTAAAAAGTCTATTTTGCCTGTGATTTTGAGATTTCTCATCCCCTCCTCAGTGAGACCGGGGGGAACATTGGACCCAAGAGCTTGGCATGACATGGAAAGATATACTGAGCTAATGAGATTCCATTATAGGATATGAACTGAGAACAACTGTGAGAATCAGGTCAAAAAAGCCAAAAAGGGAAAAGGCTGGCATGGTCACAGAGCAATAGGAAAGCAAAAAAGCAAACCAAGGACACTGTATGGTGATGAGGCCGAATGAAGCAGGGATAACGAGCAGCTCACAAGGCAGAAACAGAAGAGACAGTCCCTGAAATCACCTCGGCTCGTCTGTACCACCAACAAAACTTTCCAGCAGGAACAGCCCACCGTGAAGAAGCTCCAAAAACCCCAAGATGGACAAATATGCAGCCAAGACAAAGGAGGAATTCTCAGCAAGTCAAAGTTTTATTGCCATTCCAGGCTTCAAATGAGCCCAGAAACTGGGGACGATCCATGGGTCAGTAGGCTGTCACAGAGGATGGGATGATGGACAAACCCAGGCACCTGATGTGAGTCCACCCCTCTTCGTGGGATCCTTGCTCCACAGAGCAGCTGCTGGTGGGTTCCAACTCTTCAGTGTTTGCCCCATTCACCCCAACAACACTCTTAGGCTGGGGCAGGCAGCCTTGTGATCCCTGCAGCTCACATCTCTGAGAGGCTGCCTCCCCCTCCTCAAGCCCTGGAAGAGCCTGCTCCGTGGGTCAGACACTATGGATTTGGCCCTAGGGAGGGAGAAACGGCACTGGAGGAGTTGTCTCAAGACCAAAAGGACAAGGAATGCATGTTCTTACGTCAGAGGTTGCAAACTGGCCACATTGGGCCAGATTTCCCCACTGACAAGTCTGTTTGGCCCTTTTGGCCTGCACAGTGTTTTAAAAAATAATTAGTTGCCAATATTTAAAAACTATAAGATTTCATATAAAAGTCTGGATTTCTGGCTTCTCCAAGGAAAAACAATGGAGACTATTTGGTAATATTGGGCCCACAACATCCTCAGGTGGCACCAACTGCCAGAGCCCTACAGCAGGTGCCCCTAAGGGCTGAATGCACCCTCTCTAACTCAGTTCAGGCCCCATCATCCCTGCTAATATTACCAAGCTCAAGCCTGGACATCAGCTGCCTTGTAACAGTGGATATGAGCTGCTATACAAAGGGGGGAAAAAAGACATGCCTGGAAGCAATATGTTCCTTGTGGTCATCCTCACTCGTTTAGGTCTTGTGCTTGGCCCAGAAGGCACCTGAGTTTGTAAACTATTTTAAATACATAGAGCATTCTTAAATACCTCTCCTAGTGAAGCCCTCCACCACATGCCCTACCTCCCTAGGATACGCTAGGCCCCACTGTTCATTGGGCAAATCTAGAAAAGAATACTGAATTAATCATAGAAGTTAATGGAGGAATAGACTAAGGTGAACTACTTCAGTCCCTTCATCGTAAGAGGGGCCTGGAGTAAAACAAAAACTATTAATATTCTCATTCTGCTTTTAAGTCAGTGACCAAAAAAAAAAAATTTTTTTTAAGAAAATCATGAAGGTACTTCAGGAAACCAAGATTGGGTCAGTCTGAACTTGGGTTCACAAAATATATTCGTCCCATTCCTTGATTATTTAGAAAATGAGTTAAGCTCTTAGAAAATCATAGGTTTGACGAGGAAAATGAAGCAGCCGGCCTGGCAGGTGTCGTGGGCTATCAAGAACTGCCAAGCTCCTCCCTAGGTTAGGGCTGCCTGCCCGTGCCTAAAACGTAGGTGGCACAAAAGGATTTTCAGTGAGGGAAGTGGCATCATTGTAGAAAGGGGCTTGAAGGGGGACAGAGAGTCAGAATTTGACCTTGGCAAATGCAAGACAGAAGAAGAGGGACATCTTCCTCATACCCCTTCATTCTGCTGTGGCTGGTGCTACATTATTTGCCCTTCAGAGAGGCAGAGATCTTGATACAGCCCAGGCGTTTCCCACCACTGCTGAGGATGCTCTTGATGCGGTAGGACCCGGAGCTGAGCCAGCTGGGCAGCTCCATGCTGGGCAGGGTGAACTCAGTCTTGGGCAGTGAATAGATGCCCTGTGGGAAAACCAATGGATCACAGTCAGTGGGACCCTACTGATGGGACTCTCCTGGAACTCTCCTGTAAGACTGCAGTCATGAGCTGCCCCTCCTCCCACTCTCCCAAGAGCCACGTGAGATTAGAGATCGCCGGAGGTCTACAGAGCATGGAATGTTACAGCTCACAGGCACTGGAGGGCACACTGCAATTCAAGTCTCCCAATTCACAGATGGATAAACCAAGGCCCTCCAAACACAAGCAATTTGGGATAGATCACACCAATTTACAGCCACAGACATCCAGATCTGCAGGAGGAGAATGCAAGACCCCTGTCTTTACTCCAGCCACAGAAATAATACTCTCCTTCCCTAAGTACTTACTACTTTGATGGGACAGTGGCAGGGAAGCCCATAGGTGTGCAGGGGCTCCGGGCAGGGCTGTCCAGGGGGGATTAAAGCACCAAGTATTTGGCAGAAGTCTTCATAGGTGCAGCTACCAATTTGTTCCACACATGGGACTTTGACCCAGAAGCTGGCCACTTCCTTCTCCATAGTTAATTCCAGCTGGTAAGAAAGAGTTTGACACAGTATGAATTCCAAGGCAAACATGCCAGACCCTCTACATCTCCAAAAGTCAGCATTTTATTTTAATCACAGAATTTTTCATTGGATGGGGTCTTAGAGATACTCTGATCCAGAAGAGACAATATTGTGGCACATACCACAATGGTACTTCTTCCTGTGCCCATGGCAGGTATTAATCATTGCTGTGATTCCCCCCCCCTTCACTGAACCACAGTCTTAGAATTCTTTAGGTAGTGTCGCTACCATCAGTGGAAGCTAACACTGGATTTGAAATGCACTTGTCTAACTGCTATCTGGCTAACTAGTATCACTTCCTAGACTTCCCTTCTCAGTCCAATCTTGGCTTCAGAGCCCTTGTCTGTGTAGGACCTCAGCTACTGCCAGCCAATTGGAGCAGAAACCTATTTTCTATCCTTGGATCAAATTTCCTGTGTACAGCCATCAAACACCGAATTTATTTTTTTTTTTAGAGATTTTTTTAATTTATTTACTTGAGAGTGAGAACAAGAGAGATCAGAGAGAGAGAGGGAGCAGCAGACTCCCCACTGAGCAGGCAGCCTGATGTGGGGACTCGATCCCAGGACCCTGAGATCACGACCTGAGGCAAAGGCAGACGCTTAACTGACTGAGCCACCCAGGTGCCGCAAGACAGAATTTAAAACAATAGGAATTTATAGGGAGGTCACTTGGGGATTGATATAAAGCAAGATCTTCCTAACCATCATAGCTAGGTTACAACAGACAGAACCACCCCAAAAAGTGGTGGGCTCCCTGGACTCAGTTGGGGAAGCCACTGAAGGAGCTCTACATCCAGAGAGAAGCTGGACGAGATCTATGATGTGCTTCACACCTCCATGCTGCCCTGATGCTATTCCTGTTCTAGAGGTTGCAACTGACCCAGAAGTGGCCAGCATCTCAAGGGGGACAGTCCCAGCTGTGCCTGGTGTTTGCCAGGCATTCTCTAAGTGAGTTGTCTCTCTTGACCATGTTCGTGCCCCGAGCCCCCCAAAATGTATCAAGGGAAAACAGTAAGGAAAGGGCAGGAGGACATTAGCTCACTGGAGCATCTGATTCCTTGTGGGTGTTATGGCGGGAAACCACAATTTTAAGAACCCTTTCAGTTCTGACATCCTATTAATTCCATGTTTCCCAGCCTCCAGTCTCACTTGATTTAGGACTTTTGTGTTTAAGAGACAAATCCTGGATGGGCGCTTATTCCCCCCAGAGCCTGCTGGGCTTGGGCTGGCTCCCCAGGTTGTGGACTCAATCTTCCAACCACCCTAGATGTCAGGATCCAGGCCCAGGAGGAAGGGAGACATCAGTGTACTCTGGATCCTGAGTGGACAAACTCAAGTTGCCTCCCTTGCTGACCTCTCTCCCACACAGAGAGGCACACAAAGGCTCTAGATAAAGATACACTGATAGCAACTGAAGGGGAGCCATGTGATACACTGGGAAGGGGGCAGTTAAAAAGGTCACAGGCCTCAGGCAGGGGCACTGCAGGTACATGATTTTAGGGGGGGGAAAGAAGGCCAAACCATCAGGCCTGAAAGCCACGTCTAAAAGCCCCAAATAAGCGTATAGGCCAAATAAAGCAGCAATTTGATTCCTGAGAATGGGAAAACCAGTGTCCCAGAGGCTGGAACTTGAGAGAGGGCCCAGAGAAGGAAGTTATAAATTATGCCGAATCCTATGAAGTAAGTCAAAAGAGGAAAAGGGAGCTCCTGGGTATCCCCAGTCTTGCCCATGGCTCATGGAATCTGGGGCATCCAGCTTCTCAACACTACAGCTAAGGTTAAATCCACCCAGGTCTGAGATGAGACTCTGGATTAAAAAAGTTCCACTTCAGCAGGTCAGAGGAAGAGAGGATGGGTTGGCTCTCCAGTGGCCTGGACACTTACTCTCCCCTCTGGGCCTCAGTAACAAGAGGTGGAAGCCATTGAGGCCTCCAGGCTCACACGGGGCTAGAGTCCTAGAGTCGGTACTGTCCCAAGGGGGGTCTCTGCTGAGCAAGGGAGAGTTCTGGAGCACTCTCCTACAAACACACCAAGCACGAAGTCCACCTCCCTGCCTGAAAAAGTTCAGGAACAGGTAACAACACAATATAAGGACACCTGGCCTTGAATGTGCTAATAACCTGTGACCTGGGGCAGGCTGCACCCTTCTATGAGCCTCAGTGTCTCTTATCTGTAAAACGAGGTTAATCATTGTTTCTCCTACACAAGTGTTCAGAGGCTTTCATTTAACGGCCAATATGCACATTACCTGAAAAGTAAAAGAACCAAACCAAAAATATAGAAGAGAAAGGTAGGGGGAAGGGGAGCGGCAGAGGGAATCTGAGCACAGTTTTTAAAAAGTGCAATGGCCCAAATTTATGACAGGTAATTAAGTAATAGGAAAGGGGGTGTTCTTCTTAATGGCCTTCAAAGAAGCCAAGAAAAGCAGGCTGGGGGCAGAAGGAGATCGCCAGTTTTTTCCTTCCAAGTCAGACGCACAGTGTCATGGAAAAGCCAGCGTTTTGCATAACAGTGTCAGGAGAGCACCTGCCAGAGAGCCCTGCACCCCAGACTCAGCAGAAGGAGTAGGGAAACGGCATTTGTGTGACCCTGCTAGATTATCAGTTGAAGTTTGGCTAAAGAAAATGCAATGATCTTGCCTGGAGAAGACCTGGAAGGAGGTACCGACGAAGGCAGGGCCCGAGAGTGGCCCACACACATCCGGGGCTTCTGTCCGGGTCCCAGGGGCAGCAGGAAAAGACTCACACTAACTGAACTATCAACAAGAGTTAACATTCTGAGCAGGTCTTGTGGGCCAGGTCCTGTGCAAAGCGCTCTCCACATTATTAACCCAGTAATTGTCCATCAGCAACCTACGAGGTAGAGGCTGTGATTTGGCCAGGTTGAATGGTAGTTACAGGGATAGATTCTAAATCAGAAACCTTTTAAAGCATCAGAATAAAACTGGTGCCAGAACAGATCTACACTGGGACAAGCTGAAGGGCATGTAAGAATATGCTATAAAGGCAGCAATTCAAAGTAGTGAGAAGTACAGTATGTATGGTGTTACAATAGACCTATGAAAAGCCTTTATTGTTCTGTCGAAAAGCATGTAAATAGCCACCCCAAAAGAGAAAAACAGACATCATCAAACTGGCCAATCCCAAAGTATATACAAAAGGCAACAAAATTAATGAAAAGACATCAAACCTCACTAGGGATGACATAAAATAGTGGAAAATATTATTAGAAAATGCTCAGAATCATTAATGTGTAGAAAAAGCAAATCTGTTGCTGGCAAATCTGTTGGAGAGGATACATGGGTTCAAATATGTGGAGGCACTCTGGCAATCTGTATCTAAAGACCTAAAAAGGTTGTGACTAGATAATCAGAGAAGGACAAAAAGATACATTTCAAGGATAATTTTAGCAAAGGTGTTTCTAACAGCCAAAAAATAAACAAAGCCAAACAGGCAAAAACTACCACAGAAACAAACTAAATGTCTGGCAATAGATTTGTTAAGTGCACCAAGACAGATTTACAACAGAATATTTCTGCCATTAAAAAAAATCAGGTAGGGGCGCCTGGGTGGTTCAGTCATATAAGCATCTGCTTTCAGCTCAGGTCATGATCCCAGGGTGCTGGGATCGAGCCCCGTGTCGGGCTCCCTGCTCAGCGGGGAGCCTGCTTCTCCCTCTCCCTCTGCTGCTCCCCCTGCCTGTGCTCTCTCTCTCTGTCAAATAAATAAATGAAATCTTAAAAAAAAAATTAGGTAGATTGCTGCAAAATGCCATAGAAAGAGGTACAGAACCTATAAGATGATGCCAAAAAAAGCAAGTTTAATAGCACATGCCATAAAAACCCACTAGTGTAAATGTACATATACTTACAAATGTAGAAAACATTCTTTTTTTTTTAAAGATTTTATTTATTTATTTGACAGAGAGAGAGACAGTGAGAGAGGGAACACAAGCAGTGGGAGTGGGAGAGGGAAAAGCAGGCTTCCCGTAGTGCAGGGAGCCCGATGTGGGGCTCGATCCCAGGACCCTGGGATCATGACCTGAGCCGAAGGCAGATGCCTAACGACTGAGCCACCCAGGCGTCCTGTAGAAAACATTCTGACAATTATGTAAATAGCTAACAATGACTATCTCCTGAGGAGTCACATTGCAGGACATTTACAAGGAGCACTGCTTTTTTTTTCATACATATCCATTCAAAATTAATATGTGTGTTATATATTGATTGCATGGGGGACAGTTCCAAAGCCTCACCTACCAAATGTTAAAAGTGCTTACCCCTTAACACCGGGTACTGAGATTTCAGATGATATATTTCTCCCCGCCGCTTTGACAATTTGTGATTTCTAAAGTGACTACATGTTATTTACTAAGTGATGTGTATGTCCTATAATTAACAACAGCACCACAACAACACTGCCCAACTGGAGCTGTTAGACAGCCGATGAATCTATGCATCCTTTGCTGCTCTGGGAAATCCAGGATTGCAAAATCACTCACAGTGAACATATATCCCTCAGGGCCCCTGCCAGCTGGCCCCGTCACCTTCCCTCCAGCACCTCCCCAACCCTACCCATGCCCAGGCTCACCTTCTGAGGACTACTGAGGGGGACATCGATCTGGACCTCGGCGCTGACAGTCATGTTCCCAGGAAAGGCAATGGGGTCAGGTTCCAGAGTCAGGCTTTTGAGCACCACAGGGTCCTTCTTGTCATCGCAGTTCTCCCAGTCAAAGCTACCCAGCTGGGATGGCCAAGGAAAAATCCGGCAGAAAGAAAAGAAACATTGACAAAAGGAACCCTCACAAGTCAGAAGCATCAACAGAACAGGCTACTGACGGTGTGACATTGGGCGAGGTACCTCCTCCCCTCCCCTGAGCTTTATCTGCAACTCTGTATCTGGAAGCCGGAGATAACACTTGTGACACCCATTTCCTAGGTAGTACTATACTAAAAGCCTCCAAAGACATAATCTCCCAAAAGTGTGCTGTAAACTACAGAGCACAATATACCAGACCTTGAGCTTCAAAACAGGTGACTAACCGCATCCGCCCTTGGTAGGTACCTTCTCTGATCTCCCACCCCTGGCCCCCTCCCCCTCTCCAGCCAGTCCTGGTATCTCCTTAGAGGGAAGCTCCTGGAGGATTCACCTTGGCAGCCCCATGCCCAGGACCTTATTCATGTCACACCTCATGCCCAATCCAGGGCCAGGAATAAAAGGAAACTTAACACAGTGGGAAACCCCACCCTCAAGGGGAATGCAGTCAGCCTGGGTCGGTAATAGGACACATGTTGAGAGACCCCCAGTGGGGTGCTTATTGATGAACCCCAGTGAACAAGCTTCCCCAATCCTAACCAGTGCTTCCTGCCTCCCATCCCATTACCCATGCCCTGCCCCATCTGAATCACCTTCCTCACCTCTGCTGAGCTACTTCCTCTTCTTCCTCCACATCCCCCAGAGGTCTCCAGATTCCACCATCTTATCTGGCTACACAAGACCGCTGACTCCCGACTCCCACAGAACCCTGCCTACTTGTCTATGTCTATGTATCATGCAGACTCTGCCCACCCACTCACCCCTTTCCCAGCCCCCTGAAGGCCATCTAAGACACACTTTAGGCACTCCTACCATGCACACCCCATCTTAGAAGGAAAACCTGCCAGCCCCACATCCCCAAGCTGACCCCATCGTCAACACAGCCAACTGGCTGAAAGGAAACACGTAACCCAATCTAGGCTGACAGATTCTCTCTGCCTCTGGGAAGTGGAGGTTGACACAAAAATCACTTAGAGAACTTTGTGTTGTCATTGGGTCATAACCTTTGGGATGAGACCAGAACACCTAGACCTGAGACCCACGACCAAGCCGAAGTTTGGGAAGAGACAAGAACTAAGAGCTCTGCTGGTGTCTGGAAGAGAGAACAGAAATGTCCCCTCCCCACCCCCACCCCGGTCTAAATAGGCAGTACGGGGTAGCAGTGAAAGGCATGACTCAGACAGATATGGGGTAAACCAGAGCTTTACTCAACAAGCGTGGCTCAGCCACCATATCACATGATTCTATAGGCCAGTTTCCCCTTTGGCACCCCAATTCCCACATCTTTGGAGTGAAGGCTTTATACTTTCCTCTTAGGGTGATTGTGAGGACGAGAGCGTGCATGAGAGCGTGCAAGCTCCTAAAACAATGCCAGGCCCAAAGCATGGGCTGGCTCACAGAATGGAAGCCACTATATGGCCCAGCCTCCACTTCCTGCCATTAGCTCCATGAGATTCCTTGTATACCTGGAGTAAACATCCCTTTACTTGAGCTTCTTGGAATGGGTTTCTGTCCCTTGGAATGAAATGTCATGCCATGAGTAAGAAAAATAGGAGAGGGTCTGATTCATGCCCCACAGCCCCTTACACAGGGTAGGTACCGATAAATGTTTCCTTCAGTATTCATCCCACAAATATTTAGGGAGCAATGATCACAGGCCCTGGGCTCAGTCTGTGTTAATAGTGGTAAACAATTTGAAATGTTCTTGCCCTGCCTTGAGGAGCTTAGATTCTAATGCCAATAAATATTACCCACCATGATTTCTGAGTGCCGGAAAAGAAATGTGCAGAGGTCATGCTGAGAGTAATAAAGGGCTTACTTAAATAAGGCAGTAAGGAAATGATACTTAAGCTGGACTCCTGCAGGATGAGGAGTCAGCCATGTAAGTACAGAGAGAAAGAATGTTCTCTCTAGGCGGACAACATGGGTAAAGACCCTGTGACAAGAAGCTTAACTGGTCTGGGCACTACAAGAAGGCTATTGGGCTAGGTATAGCAGATGACTGACATGGATGAGGCTGGAGGGGTGGCAAGGTCATTTAATGTATGACCTCATAGGTCACAACTGGAACCCTGGATTTACTATAATGCAATGGAATCCCACTGCAAGAGAGTGCCACGCTCTGGTTTATGGTTGAGAATGGATTGGAGAGGGACAAGTCTGGAAGGGGGAGACCAGTTCGGAGGCCACTGTCAAATGAAAGAAGGCCTGGACTTAAGAGCTGGGCTGGAGGGTTGGTAGGAGGACTAGCCATTTTCTGGGGCTGCTTTCACAGATTCTAAGGCAACCTGCTTCACATCGAGGACTCATTTCTGGCTGCGGCAGGTATCCCGAGTGTCCTGTTGGAGATGAAGAATTCCCTCCCTTCTCCTAAGCTCCTTTCCTTCAGGCCCTGGGGGAGGCATAACAGTGCGGTTTCCCAGTGCCCGACTAGAGGTTTCTGTGGCAATGATTTCTACAGCTGGGTCCAGCCTCGTCTGGAAACAGAGGCATGAAGGATTAGCAATGCCCACTGAGGGCCAGACCTGGCACAGGAGTTCCTCTTATCCGTGCAGGATACGTCCCAAGACCCCCACTGAATGCCTGAGACCACAGACAGCACTGAACCCTATATATTCTACGTTTTTTTTTCTATGCATACTTGTTTATACTTACCTATGATCAAGTTTAATTTATAAATTGGGCACAGTAAGAGATTAACAACCATAACTAATACAAAGTAGAAAAATTATAATGTACTATAATAAAAGTTTTGTGAATGTGGCCTCTCTCTCTCAAAATATCTTACTAGACTACACTCACCCTTTTTCTTGTTGATGATGTAAGTCAAGAAAGTGCCCGTCTGATGAAGTAAGGCAAGGGAATGACGCAGGCATTGTGATAGAACATTAGGCTACTATTAACCTTCCGATGACATCAGAAGGAGGATCATCTGCTTCCAGACTGGGCTTCCATGCCACAGAGAGCAAAACCATGGATAAGGGGAAGACTACTGTATTTACCAGCCCCAATAGAGGCCAACACGTGGGAAGACGCAACACAGGGCAGTGGGGAAAGGCACAGCTCTGGAGGCAAAAATATGGGTATACATCACAGACCTGGGTTCCAATCACACCTGAGCTGCTCGTACCAGCTGAGACCATGAGTGAAGTTACCCTCTTGAGGTTCAGTTTCCTCATCTATTAAATGGGCACAATTATATCTTCTCACAGGGCTACTGGGAAAAAGAGAAGTCTGTACAGAAAATACAGGTCATCACTCCTCAAGACTGTCAGACCATGAAAACACAAGACTGGGAAGCTGTCACAGACCAGAGGAAGCTGGGGAGACCTGATGGCAAATGCACTGTGGTGCCCTGGACTGGATCCTGGAACAGAAAGAGGACATTTGTGGGAAAACTGGTAAAATCCAAATAAAATTTAGAGTTTAGTTCATGGTGATGAACCAATGTTAGTTTCTCAGTTTGGACAAATGCACAATGGTAACAGAAGATGTTAACATTAGGGGAACCGAGGTGAGAAGTATATGAGAATTCTATACTATCTCTGTAACTTTTCTGTAAATCTAAAATTATTCCCCCAGGGACACCTGGGTGGCTTGGTTGGTTAAGCATCTGCCTTCAGCTCAGGTCATGATCTTAGGGTCCTGAGATGGAGTCCTGCATTGGGCTCCTTGCTTAGCAGGGAGTCTGCTTCTTCCTCTGCCTGACACTCCCCCTGCTTGTGTGCTCTCTCTTGTTCTCTCTCTGACAAATAAATAAATAAAATCTTTAAAAAAAAATAAAAGTATTCCCCCAAAAAAGCTTATTAGAAGAAAAAGCACACAGCTCAACACATAGCACAGAGTACGTGCACAATAAATGACAGTCATTATACAGTGTCACAGAGTCTATTAAGCACCTACTATATGCCTAGCACAGGATTAGACATTCTCCCCACTCTCTAATGCTGGCCACAGCCCGGTGACACGAGACTGGTTAATGCTAGAAAAGGAAATAAAACTCGAGTTTCTAGATGCTTAAATGCTCACTATCACCCCAATGCCTTTATCTGGACCATGGTCTCAGGCACAGGGCTCTGAATAACCACGAGCCCAGAAAAAACGAAGTAAAGTGCCTCTTGCTGTACAATGGTGGGTGGGCCTGTATCCTCTAGGGTCCTGAACGAGGTGGGTGAACTCTATGATGTCTCAGGGCCTCCCCAAAACTGCTGATCTATCTAAAGCCTCTGGTCTGGGAGGGCATCCTTGGCCAAGACATCTAAGAGAATTGGGGATGGAGGGCAAGTTGGAGCTCTAGCCAGACTCCACCTCACAGTGGTCAGCCTGGAGCCAAGAGAAACATTCTCAACCTGCCTTTCTCAGCCCGGTGACACGAGACTGGTTAATGCTAGAACAGGAAATAAAACTCAAGTTTCCAGATGCTTCTGATGCCCATATGCATCTGAGAAAGGCAGGTTGATATCATCATGCTCATTTTACAGAGGAGGACACCATCTGTGTCTTGCCCACAGCTATGCAGCAAAGAGGCAATGGAACCAGGCTTCTCCTGGTCTTAGAATGACAGAACTTCCCTTTTCCAAGGGTCTGGAGCATGGGGTGAGTGAAAAGTGAAGGAGGAAGCTGGAGACTCTTCGTGGCCTGTAACTAGAAGCAGTGGGTCACAGTGCTGGATCTCAATCACCAGAAGAACAAGCCTCTCAAACCCACCCACCCATCAGGACAAGCGGAGCCACAGAGCAGTACAGAAGGGAAAGGGATGGGTGCCAGGCCTTTTTATGGGAGGTGGAAGGCGGGGCTGGTAAACAAGGCTGAGTCTCTGGGCCTGGGAGCAGTTCCTTAGCCTTGCAGTTCTGGCAAATTTCACTCAGATGTTCAGAAAGAAGTGGACGAGAGAGTAGAGACCTGAGGGAGATTAACCTTTCCCCAGAAGTCTGGAGCAGACAAGGCCTAATAGCCCACCCTCACTGTACAGATGAGTTAACCGAAACTCAGAGACAGAAAAGGACCCACTCAGAGTCCCACAGTTAGTGACTTTGGGAGGCTCTGTTGAAGAGAAGGAATTCTAGAAAGCGGAGCAGCCACCCCCATAATCCCACCCCAACTGGGCCGGCAAACTGGAAGCAGCCACCGAAAGGAGAGGGGGGCTCACCTGGTTCAGATGGATGCGTGCACGGGCCGCAGGGCCGGCGAGGAGCAGGCCCAAGGCCATCAGGAGCGGAGCCTGCATCTTCGAGATCATTTCGAGCAGTGGGTCTGCGCCGGATTACCAGGTCTGTGGCCGCGGCGGCGCCTTTAAATGCTTGCCTACGCTCGTTATGCAAAGCTGGTCATTGCTATACAAAACAGCGCGGCCACTTCCAGGTTTGCTCCGCCCCGTGGGGGGATGTGAGATTTCAAGGCCTGGCGTAGAACAGACCTCTCCCGACTCAGCCCAGCGGAGGCTCCGGCTTCAGCCCCTCCCTCTGGGCGTAGGCGTCAAGCCCCTCCCTCTGACCGGCGACCGCGGAGCCCGAGGATGAAAGGGGCGGGGCCGAGGGCGGGGCCGGAGCTGCTGTTTCTAAACCCACGCAGGCAGTGACCGTCGCTGTCTGAAAAGCATTTTGGTTGTCAGACCCGGGTGCGTTCTTCGAGCAAATGTCACGCTCCCTGTTCATAGTACGCTCTCCTGTATCCGTGTTACGAATCACTGTGTCTTCTTAATGATTATAATCATAATTGTAATAACTGAGAGTAAGTGCTTTAATGCATGCTAAGCACTGTTAAACGCCTATGAGGGAATCTGGTTTTTTTGCCCCATCTTAACACTGAGGAAAACACGCAAGGCGAGGTTAGCTTTGCCAAGGTCACAAAGCTAGGAAGTGATAGGGCAAGGATTCTGCTTATAGAGCCCACAGCCAAGATTTTGTTAAGCTATAATGCTTTGTAGTTGAGTTTTGCTTTTTAAAAAAACAATAGGGATATTATTCCTGCCAAATCACCACTAGATTGTAAACCCCACAAGGGGTGGCACTAACATGTACTTAAGACCTGACACATAATAAGCAATCAGTCTTGGTTGCATAAATGAACACATGAGTAGAATTTAAAACTTACCTAATCATCTTTTTTATATATAATTTTTTAAATTTTGGAATTAATTTTAGATTTACAGAAAAATTGCAAAACTAGTACAGAATGCTACCAATTTCCCCATTGTTAACATTAAGAAATCAGGGTATTTTTATCACTTGGTGTAATGAGCACTGGGTGTTATATGCAACCAAAGAATCACTAAAGTCTACTACATGTTAACTAATTGACTTTTTTTTTTAATCTTATTTTTAAAAGCATTGTTGTATTTTTTGGGTGTCTGGGTGGCTCAGTCCTTAAGCGTCTGCCTTTGGCTCAGGTCATGATCCCAGGGTCCGGGGATCGAGCCCCTCATCGGGCTCCCTGCTCTGCGGGGAGCCTGCTTCTCCCTCTCCCACTCCCCCTGCTTGTGTTCCCTCTCTCGCTTTGTATCTCTCTGTAAAATAAATAAAATCTTTAAAAAAAAAACATTGTATTTTTTTAATTTTTAAACATTTTTTATTTAAATTCAATTAATGAACATAATGTATTATTGGTTTCAGAGGTGCAGGCCTTTAATTCATCAGTCTTACATAATACCCAGTGCTCATTACATCACATGCCCTCCTTAATGTCCATCGCTCAGTTACCCCATCCTTACACCTTCCTCCCCTCCAGCAACCCTCCCTATGGTTTCTTAGGTTTCTTATAGTTAAGAGTCTCTTATGGTTTGTCTCCCTCTCTGGTTTCATCTCGTTTTATTTTTTCCTCTCTTCCCCTATGATCCTCTGTTTTGTTTCTTGAATTCTATATATCAGTGATACCATGTGATAATTAACTTTCTCCGAATGACTTATTTCACTTAGCACAATACCCTCTAGTTCCATCCATGTCATTGCAAATGGCAAGATTTCATTTTTTTGATGGCTGAGCAGTAGTCCATTGTATATATATACCATATCTTTTTTATCCATTCATCTGTCGGTGGACATCTGGGCTCTTTCCATAGTTTGGCAATTGTGGACGTTGCTGCTATAAACATTGGGGCGCACATGCCCCTTCGGAACACTACATTTGTATCTTTGAGGTAAATACCCAGTAGTGCAAATGCTGGGTCGTAGGGTAGCTCTATTTTCAACTTTTTGAGGAATATCCATACTGTTTTCCAGAGTGGCTACACCAGCTTGCATTCCCACCAACAGTGTAGGAAGGTTCCTCTTTCTCTGCATCCTCGCCAACATCTGTCATTTCCTGACTTGTTCATTTTAGCCATTCTGACTGGTGTGAGGCGGTATGTAATAGTGGTTTTGATTTGGATTTTCCTGATGCCGAGTGACACTGAGCATTTTTTCATGTGCCTGTCGGCCATTTGTATGTCTTCTTTGCAGACATATCTGTTCATGTCTTCTGCCCAGTTCTTGATTGGATTATTTGTTCCTTGGGTGTTGAGTTTGATAAGTTCTTTATAGATTTTGGATACTAGCCCTTTATCTGAGATGTCATTTGCAAATATCTTCTCCCATTCTGTCAGTTGTCTTTTGGTTTTGTTGACTGTTTCCTTTGCTGTGCAAAAGCTTTTTATCTTGATGAAGTCCCAATAGTTCATTTTTACCCTTGCTTTGCTTTCCTTTGGCGATGTGTCCAGGAAGAAGTTGCTGTGGCTGTGGTCAAAGAGGTTGCTGCCTGTGTTCTCCTCTAGGATTTTGATGGATTCCTGTCTCACATTTAGGTCTTTCATCCATTTTGAGTCTATTTTTGTGTATGGTGTGAGGAAATGATCCAGTTTCATTCTTCTGCTTTTGGCTGTTCAATTTTCCCAACACCATTTATTGAAAAGACTGTCTTTTTCCATTGGATATTCTTTCCTGCTTTGTGGAAGATTAGTTAACCATAGAGATGAGAGTCCATTTCTGAGTTTTCTATTGTGTTCCATTGATCTATGTGTCTGTTTTTGTGCCAGTACCATACTGTCTTGATGATTACAGCTTTGTAATAGAGCTGGAAGTCCAGAATTGTGTTGCCACCAGTTTTGTCTTTTTTTTTTCAAAGACTTTACTTATTTGGGCGCCTGGGTGGCTCAGTCGTTAAGCGTCTGCCTTCGGCTCAGGTCATGATCCCAGGGTCCTGGGATCGAGTCCCACATCGGGCTCCCTGCTCGGCAGGAAGCCTGCTTCTCCCTCTCCCACACCCGCTGCTTGTGTTCCTGCTCTCGCTATCTCTCTCTCTGTCAAATAAATAAATAAAAATCTTTAAAAAAAAAAAAAAAGACTTTACTTATTTGACAGAGAGAGAGAGACAGTGAAAGACGGAACACAAGCAGGGAGAGTGGGAGAGGGAGAAGGAGGCTTCCTGCTGAGCAGGGAACCTGATGCAGGGCTGGATCCCAGGACTCTGGCATCATGACCTGAACCAAAGGTAGACTTAATGATTGAGCCACCCAGGTGCCCCGCCACCAGTTTTGGTTTTCTTTTTCAACATTCCTCTGGCTCTTTTGGCCTTTTTCTGGTTCTATACAAATTTTAGGATTATTTGTTCCAGCTCTGTGAAAAAAGGTGATGGTATTTTGATAGGGATTGTATTGAATATGTAGATTGCTCTAGGTAGCATAGACATTTTCACAATATTTGTTCTTCCAATCCATGAGCATGGAACGTTTTTCCATTTCTTAGTGTCTTCCTCAATTTCTTTCATGAGTAGTCTATAGTTTTCCAAGTACAGATCCTTTACCTCTTTGGTTAGGTTTATTCCTAGGTATCTTATGGTTTTGGGAGCAGTTGTAAATGGGATCAACTCCTTAATTTCTCTTTCTTCTGTTGTTGGTAGTGTATAGGAATGCAACTGATTTCTGTGCATTGATTTTATATCCTGCCACTTTGCTGAATTCCTGCATGAGTCCTAGCAATTTTGGGGTGGAGTCTTTTGGGTTTTCCACATACAGTATCATGTCATCTGTGAAGAGTGAGAGTTTGACTTCTTTGCCAATTCAGATGCCTTTGATTTCTTTTTGTTGTCTGATTGCTGAGGCTAGGACTTCCAGTACTATGTTGAATAGCAGTGGTGATAGTGGACATCCCTGCCGTGTTCCTGACCTTAGGGGAAAAGCTCTCAGTTTTTCCCCATTGAGAATGATATTCACTGTGGGTTTTTCATAGATGGCTTTATGATATTGAGGTATGTACCCTCTATCCCTACACTGTGAAGAGTTTTAATCAAGAAAGGATGCTGTACTTTGTCAAATGTGTTTTCTGCACCTATTGAGAGGATCATATAGTTCTAGTCCTTTCTTTTATTTATGTAGTGCATCACATTGATTGATTTGCAGATGTTGAACCAAACTTGCAGCCCAGGAATAAAACCCACTTAGTCATGGTGAATAATCCTTTTAATGTACTGTTGGATCCTATTGGCTAGTATCTTGGTGAGAATTTTTGCATCCATGTTCATCAGGGCTATTGGTCTGTAATGCTCCTTTTTGGTGGGGTCTTTGGTTTTGGGATCAAGGTAATGCTGGCCTCATAGAAAGAGTTGGAAGTTTTCCTTCTGTTTCTATTTTTTGGAACAGTTTCCAAAAAATAGGTATTAATTCTTCTTTCAGACTTTGGTAGACTTCCCCTGGGAAGCCATCTGGCCCTGGGCTCTTGTTTGTTGGGAGATTTTTGATGACCGCTTCAATTTCCTTGCTGGTTATGGGTCTGTTCAGGTTTTCTATTTCTTCCTGGTTCAGTTTTGGTAGTTTATACATCTCTAGGAATGCATCCCATTTCTTCCAGATTACCTAATGTGTTGGCATATAGATGCTCATAGTATGTTCTTATAATTGTGTTTTTTCAGTGTTGGTTGTGATCTCTCCTCTTTCATTCATGATTTTATTTATTTGGGTCCTTTCTCTTTTCTTTTTGATAAGTCTGGCCAGGGGTTTATTGATCTTATTAATGCTTTCAAAAAACCAGCTCCTAGTTTCATTAATCTGTTCTACTGTTCTTTTGGTTTCTATTTCATTGATTTCTGCTCTGATCTTCATTATTTCTCTTCTCCTGATGGGTTTGGGCTTTATTTGCTGTTCTTTCTCCAACTCCTTTAGGTGTAGGATTAGTTTGTGTATTTGAGACCTTTCTTGTTTCTTGAGAAAGGCTTGTATTGTTATATACTTCCCTCTTAGGACTGCCTTTGCTGCATCCCAAAGGTTTTGAACAGTTGTGTTTTCATTTTCATTTGTTTCCATGAATTTTTTTAATTCTTCTTTAATTCCTGGCTGACCCATTCATTGTTTAGTAGGATGCTCTTTAGCCTCCAGGTATTTGAGTTCTTTCCAACTTTCCTCTTGTGACTGAGCTCGAGTTTCAAAGCACTGTGGTCCAAAATTAGGCAGGGAATGATCCCAATCTTTGTGTACCAGTTGAGACCTGATTTGTGACCCAGGATGTGATCTATTCTGCAGAATGTTCCATGGGCACTAGAGAAGAATGTGTATTCTGTAGCTTTGGGATGGAATGTTCTGAATATATCTGTGAAGTCCATCTCATCCAGTGTGTCATTCAAAGCCCTTATTTCCTTGCTGATCTTTTGCTTAGATGATCTGTCCATTGCAGTGGGGGGGGGGGTGTTAAAGTCCCTACTATTATTGTATTATTGTCGATGTGTTTCTTTGATTTTGTTATTAATTAGCTGATATAATTGGCTGCTCCCATGTTAGGGGCATAAATATTTACAATTGTTAGATCTTCTTGTTGGATAGACCCTTTAAGTATGATATAGTGTCTTTTCTCATCTCTTATTACAGTCTTTGGTTTAAAATCTAATTGGTCTGATATAAGGATTTCCACCCCAGCTTTCTTTTGATGTCCATTAGCATGATAAATAGTTTTCCACCCCCTCACTTTCAATCTGCAGATACCTTTGGGTCTAAAATGAGTCTTTTGCAGACAGTATATTGATGGGTCTTACTTTTTTATCTAATCTGATACCTTGTGTCTTTTGATTTGGGGCATTTAGCCCATTTACATTTAGGGTAACTATTGAAAATATGAATTTAGTGCCATTGTATTACCTGTAAAGTGACTGTTACTGTATATTGTCTCTGTTCCTTTCTGGTCTATATTACTTTTGGGCTCTCTGCTTAGAGGATCCCTTTTAATATTTCTTGTAGGGCTGCTTTGGTGATCACAAATTCTTTTAGTTTCTGTTTGTCTTGGAAGCTTTTTATCACTCTTCCTATTTTGAATGACATCCTAGCTGGATAAAGTATTCTTGGCTGCATATTTTTCTCATTTGGCACCTTGATTATATCATGCCAGTCCTTTCTGGCCTGTCAGTTCTCCATGGATAGGTCTGTTGCCAATCTAATCTTTCTACCCTTGCAGGTTACGGACCTCTTGTCTTGAGCGGCTTTCAGGATTTTCTCTTTGGCTCTAAGATTTGTAAGTTTCCCTATTATATGTCAGAGTGTTGGCCTATTTTTATTGATTTTGACGTGGGGTTCCTTATGCCTCCTGGATTTTGATGCTGGTTTCCTTCCCCAGATTAAGGAAGTTCTCCTCTATTATTTGCTCCAATATACCTTCTGTCCCTCTCTCTCTTTCCTCTTCTTCTGGGATCCCAATTATTCTAATATTGTTTCACTTTATGGTATCCCTTATCTCTTGAATTCTCCCCTCATGATCCAGTAGTTGTTTATCTCTCTTTTTCTCAGCCTTTGTTTTTTTCCTCCATCATTTTGTCTTCTCTATCACATTCTCTCTTCTGCCTCATTTATCCTAGCTGTTAGGGCCTCCATTTTTTATTGCATCTCATTAATAGCCTTTTTGATATCAACTTAGTTAGATTTTGGTTCTTTTATTTCTCCAGAAAGGGATTCTCTAGTGTCTTCTATGCTTTTTTCAAGCCCAGCTAATATCTTTATAATTGTTATTCTGAACTCTAGCTCTGACATCTTACTTATATCTATTCTGATTAGGTCCCTGGCAGTCAGTAGTGCCTCTTCTTCTCTTTTTTGAGGTGAGTTTTTCCATCTTGTCATTCTTGCAGAAAGCAGTCACTTTTCAGAGTTGCAGCTATTCTTTTCTTAGATCTCTGGTTGAGTTCGCAGGTATTCAGAATGATTTGATAGCTCTCTAGCTGAATTCCTGGGACCTGACAAAACTAAGGTCTCCTACTCCTCCACCTTCTTGGACTCTTCAGTCTTAACTTATTGATTTTAAGTTTAAAAAAAAGATCAGGGGTTTTTATAAAAACTAAGAAACTGGCATTGGTGCATTGCTATTAACTAAGCTCCAGACTTCACTTGATCTTTTAATATGCTTTTGTTAAGTTTTTATTTAAATTCCAGTTAGTTAACACACAGTGTAATATCACTTTCAGGTGTACAATATAGTGATTCGACACTTCCTTACATCACCCTGTGCTCATCACAGCAAGTGCACTCCTTAATCCCCATCACCTATTTCACCCATTCCTCCACCCACTTCCCCTCTGGTAACCATCAATTAGTTTATTCTCTATAGTTAACAGTCTGTTTCTTAACTCTCTCTCTCTTTTTTTCCCCCTTTGCTCATTTGTTTTGTTTCTTAAATTCCACAAATGAGTGAAATCATATGGTGTTTGTCTTTCTCTGAGTAACTTACTTTGCTTAGCATAATACACTCTAGCTCCATCCATATCATTGCAAATGGCAAGATTTCATTCTTTTTCATGGCTGAGTAATATTCCATCATGTATATATACCACATCTTTATCCATTCATCAGTCAATGGACACTTGAGCTGTTTCCATAATTTGGCTATTGTAGATAATGCTGCTATAAACATCAGGGTACTTGTATCCCTTTGAATTAGTAGTTTTGTCTTCTTTGGGTAAATACCTAGTAGTACAATTGCTGATCATAAGGTAGTTCTATTTTTAACATCTTGAGGAATCTCCATATTGTTTTCCAGAGTGGCTGCACCAGTTTGCATTCCCAACAATGTAGGTGGGTTCCTCTTTCTCCACATCCTCCCCAACACCTGTTGCTTAGCATTTTTCACAGAGCTAGAACAAACAATCCTAACATCTGTATGGAACCACAAACACCCCGAACAGCCAAAGCAATCTTGAAAAAGAAAAGCAAAGCTGGAGGCATCACGATTCCAGACTTCAACCTATATTATGAAGCTGAAATATGGCACTGGCACAAAAATAGATATACAGATCAACAGAACAGAATAGAAAACCCAGAAATAAACCCACAACTATATGGTCAATTAATCTTCAACAAAGCAGAAAAGAATATCCAATGGGAAAAGATAGTCTCTTCAACAGATGGTGTTGGGAAAACTGGACAGCAACATGCAGAAGAATGAAACTGGACCACTTTCTTACACCATACACAAAGATAAATTCAAAATGGATGAAAGGCCTAAATGTGAGACAGGAAACCATCAAAATCCTAGAGGAGAACAGGCAGCAACCTCTTTGACACTAGCCATAACAACTTCCTTCTAGATAATGTCTTTTGAGGCAAGGGAAATAAAAGCAAAAATAAACTATTGAGACTACATCAAAATAAAAAGCTTCTGTGCAGTGAAGGAAACAATCAACAAAACTAAAAGGCAGCTTACAGAATGGGAGAAAATATTTGCAAAAGAGATATCTGATAAGGGGTTAGTATCCAAAATATCTGAAGAACTGTCAAACTCAACACCCCCAAAATAAATAATCCAATTAAAAATGGGCAGAAGACATGAATAGACATTTTTCCAAAGAAGACATACAGATGGTCAACAGACACATGGAAAGATGCTCAACATCATTCATCATCAGGGAAATGCAAATCAGAACTACAGTAAGATACCATCTCACACCTGTCAGAATGGCTAAAATTAATATGCTTTTTAAATTGCACGCCTTCCTTCCATTCTGATAAGCTCTTCCTTTTCTCATCTAGAACGGCCTCCTCATTATATGCAAGTGCATTTTCAGGCCCCTTGAGGTAGAGGATTTGACCAATGACCCACAGCAAAAGAAAAATTAGAACTCACTTCTCCTGAAGCTAATCCCACAGTGGTATGAGAGATGCCCATATGGCTACACTCCTTGGTGGTTGTGTGGGTGGTAGATAGGGGAACTAGAAGCCAATGCTAGTTTGCCCTGGAACCTCATTGGGAAATAGGAAAAGGGCAGCACCGATTCCTTTCCAGCAACATTCTTTTTCCATCTTTGCACCTGCCAAGACCCTTCAACCCCATTACCCACTTCCTCCCCACTCCTGAATACTCTAGTCTCTCAGCCTCAGGCACACTCCTTCACACAAGCCCTTATTGATCTTGGACATCAAAGGTTAATGCTCTCAGCCATCTTGGAGGATCTCTCAGTGAGCTGGCACATTCCTTGTGGATGAGAGTATTTAACCTCCATCTGAAGGGCTTTGGAGGAGATGCTGGAAGGCCACAGACACAGTGACTAGAAACCAAGAACATAACCAATGTGGAAGGTGAAACCACAAGGACAGTATCTTGTTCAGAGCACTTAGTCCACGTCAGGCAGACCCAGGTCTTTGTCCAGTGAGAGCCTGGGAAGGGGCCTTATCCTCTCTGGCCTTGGTTTCCTCATTTGCAAAACAAAACAAAGATTAAAATAATAATTAATAATAATAATAAACAACTACTTGTCTGTGCTAAACTATTCACTCATTCAACAAATACTTATAGATTTAAACTATAGAAAGGTTTGAACTATATAAAGGTCCTGCCCCCACCCTTATAATCCCACCCCTCCCCCCAACAAAGTCCATTCCAGAAAGGCAATCAGCAAGTAAGGACATAAACAAGATACTATCTAAGAGTAATTATACCGGAAGACAAAAAATACAAAGTGTGACAGGGCTTCTTGAGTCTGGTAAGAATTCTCTGAAGAGACAGACGATCATCCTTGGGAGAAGTGAAAAACATCTGGGGTAAGAGTCAATGTGAAACATAAACATGGTCAAGACCATCAGGCCGTGGTTCCCAGACAGGGCTGCACACCACCATCATCGAGGCAGCTTTTAAAAATCCCCATCCCCAGGCCCATACTCAGACCAATTACATCTAAATCTCTGGCCTCAGCATATTTTTTAATTCCAGACAACTCAAATATGTAGCCAAAAGTGACATCCGGTGATGTGAAGCACCTGGCCAACAACAAGTGCACACGTACATAAAAGGGGCAATTATTTTTTTTAAAGATTTTGTTTGTTTATTTGAGAGAGAGTGAGAGAGAGAGAGAGAGAGAGCACGAGAGGGGGGAGGGTCAGAGGGAGAAGCAGACTCCCCGCCGAGCAGGGAGCCCGACGCGGGACTCGATCCCCACGACTCCAGGATCATGACCTGAGCCGAAGGCAGTGGCCCAACCAACTGGGCCACCCAGGCGCCCAAAAGTGGCAATTGTTAAAACAATGGTCCTTGAAGAAATTGCATCCTGGGAGTGACGGGCTGGAAAACTGGAAATTGTTATCAGTCTAACGTTCCTGGTCATGGGCTTCCTAGAGGAGTAACTGGGTCTGAGCCCTGGAATAACAGAGCCCAGGATGACCTACCACCTACGCGGTGTGGTGAGTCAGTGCTGCTGGAGACCCAGCAGGTGCATACAGGCTGGCATGGTGAGTGCCCGGAGGGTAATGAGGAGGGTTTACCACTTTAAATGTATACGAAGCAGGCACTGAGTCAGATCAGAAGTCACCAGCCTCAAACTCACAATTTGTTCGAATGGTGTTTCTTAGAAATTTATGTAGTTGCCAATGTATAGTAAAAACAAGTGATTCCTCATTAAATTGTGGATTTCCAACTTTTTCTGAAAAATCAGAGAATCTGGACACACCAGCCTGCACTCCCACAGGCAACAGTCCATTGAAGCTGAGCTGTCATTGCCCCCTTCCGTAGGATCTGAGCTCAGCAGTCTCCATAGCCCCTGTGGGTATACGGTTTGCATCTCTCATTTCTGCTATAGCCTGGTCTCTGTGTGGTTTCAACCCAAGTGTAGTCTGGACATCTAGTTTTAAATCATGGCTATGCTTGTTAGTAAAGTGTCATTGTCAAAAAGAAGGTAAAATCATAGCTCTCATACAGATAGAAAATGAGCACACGTGAGAGATTTTATTTAACTTCTTCAATGAGGGATACAGATGCTACAACCAGGGCACAGGAAAGTCTAAAGCACAAACACACTTGTAGATCAGAAATATTGAGATAAATGTGCAAATGGAGGCAAAGCTGCCTCTTCCATGGTAGATGAAAGAAGTCAATTTAATCTCCGCAGGACAAGCATTTACATGTCCATAAGCAAAGATGATTTTCCAGGGTCATGAGTTATCTACAACTTCGGAGGCAATGAAAGGCATGGAGCCCGCCCATAGAATCACAAGCACACATTGGAAGGGGACGCTCTAGGCAATAAACAGTTTTGCATTGAAGCCAAGAATTTTTTCTAAATGGTAAATGGTATTTCTGACTTTAGGCAATGCCTTCTAGTCTCCTGGGTCAGGGCCACACCCCTGGGTGGGATTGCCCGAACTCAGAGGAGCATCACCTGTTTCTCAGCCCACCTGTCTGAAACCTGAGCACCTGGTGGCCTGACAATGCCCTGGGGGGTAGGGGTTAGCCTGGTCTGGCAGGCAGGTTGGGGGGGGCGGTGGCGGCTGTGCTGGGGAAGGTGCCTCTGAGCACCAGCCCGGCCTACCTGACCTCCCCTCGGCCAGCCTGAGTTTGAGGGCCCAGGGTGGGAGGCCCCTGTTCAAATTTGCATGGCTCTGATTCCCAAGATTTTCATCACCTTAGAGCCTTTGCCTAGAGCTGTGGTCTCACTACTGGCACACACTGAAATCACCTGAGGAGCTTTAAACAAATTACCTGAGAGCCCATGCCCAGGTTGCCCCTGAGGGTGGGACCCAGACATCAGCACTTTTTTTAAAAGATTTATTTATTTATTTATTTAAGAGGGGGGAGGGGCAGAGGAAGAGAGAGAATCTCAAGTGGACTCTATGCCGAGGGCAGAGTCCGATGCAGGACTCGATCTCACGACCCTGAGATCGTGACCTGAGCTGAAATCAAGAGTCAGATACCAAACCTGCTGAGCCACCCAGGCACTCCAGACAGCAGCATTTTTTAAAAGTCCCCCAGGGAATTCCAGGGTGAAGCCAACATTGAGAACCGCTGGTCTAAAGATGATTTTATCTAATGGTAAAATGCATGCAGCACACCTGGGATCTTGTTAAAATGCAGATTGTGATTCCCCAGGTCTGAGGTGGAGCCCAAGAATGTGCACTTCTAACAAAGTCTCCTTGAAGTCAACGCTGCTGGTCAGAGGACCATGATGAGAGTAGCAAGGGTCCAGACTGATTGACTTTCCTCTGCTCTTGAGGGGCAGAGATAGGCTATAGAGTCACTGTTTCCTTCCAAAGAAGGCATCGGGTGACTCCTCCTGGTTTATGGAGCTAGAGCAGGAAGGATAAGGCCTGGCATTCCTAGGTTCTCATCTCTGCACATCACCCTACTGCATGTTGAGGTGAGGTGGATTTCGTGATGTTTGAGGGTCAGTCCAAAGGCAGCATCCAGCTCCAGTTAGTTGGGGGAATCCAAGCAGGCTGACCAGAAGCCTGTTCTTTGAAAAGCTCTGTTCTACTTTTCCTGCCCTTCCTCCCTCCTGCTTCCTTCTCTGCTCCCCTGCTTGTCTCCAAAGTAGCTCTGAAGGATTGAGTTTAACAGACCCTGGCTGTTTTTGTCCATAATTTTCCAACCAAGGACAATCCCTTGTCCTCCCCCTCAGGAGGTCCAGGCAATGCCTTTAAAAGAACCTTGTCTGGTAACTCCCAACAGGGTTGGGGGTTGAGGGTGAGGGTATAAGAATCTTGCCCTTTCTTAGTGATGTAGTTTTTGGAATACAGGTGATGTTGGTGGGGTCCGGAGCCGAAGACCAAGAAAGAATTCTTGAGCCGTCTTTGATGCAAAAAGGTGGTTTTATTAAAGCACAGGGACGGGACCCATGGGCAGAAAGAGCTGCTGCCTCCCCAGGATTGTAAGGAGCAACTACTTGTATATATACTTTGGGGTTGGGGGAAGTGAAGATAAGAGAAGTTCCAAAAGGATTTTCATATGCTAATAGAAGATGCAGGAAACCTGAGGCCTTGTTATAGTCAAACCAAGGTTGTTTTTCCCTCTAGCAAAGCATTAAGACAGTTGGGAGCTTCCTGGACGAAGGTTATACACTGCCTGCCTCAAGTATTTGTCCATGGGGGGGCAGGTTATAAGGCCATTTAATCTTATCTACATTTCCTTCTGCCTTTTTTCCCACATCAGTAGGACCTGGGATTGGACTCCGGGACAGGGGCTAGCAATGCCCTGCCGGGCACCAGATTTCCTCTAGCCAGCACCATCATCACAACCTCTACACGGGTCCTTTACAGTTTCCAAAGCATTCCATTAGCTCTTTCGATCATTCATTCAACAAGCATTTACTGGGCAGAGCAATGCCAGGGTCTCATGCCCGGGATGCAAAACTGAATGGGCCTGCGCTGTAAGTACTCCCAGCAATCGCTCCGAACAGCACCTCGCACACTCTTGCCTGCAGGGCTGGGTGGAAATCTGGGTGAAGCTATCGGCGGCCACCTGTAGTACATTCATCTCGCCGGCAGGGGGCGGCCGTTACCCAATTCGAGCTTCTGTTGGCAGACACGCGGGCCCAGTGTGGACAGGTCTGATTTTTCAAGAGAAGCTGGAAATACAGAATTTTATGTGAATTCTTCAAATCGTTAAGTGTGGGCAGCGAATTCAGATCGTTATAAAAGACCTAGTGAGCTAAAAATAAGTCTGCAAGACAGATGGACCCTCAACAACCTCCGTGGACAAACTGAAGTTTGGGACCACAGAGTGTAGGATCCTGACTTCATTCAAAAATGCCAGAGCTTTATATCATTATTTCAACGCCAGCATTTTATCTGTGTGGAGACTGAGTTCAGAGAAAAGAGGGAATTGTCCAAGTTTGTTAGGGCAGAGACAAGAGTAGGATTCAGGAATCCTGACATCTAGCTCAGGTCTCTCTCACGGTAGGAAGAACACCCATCAGAACCCTAGGGTCCCCAGCGAAGCCCAATTCTATAGCTCAGAGGGCGTGCTCCGGAGAGCTGGTCCTGCCCAGGGGAACCCTGACTGGGCTGGGGAGGTCGCCAGAGCCCAAGGGCAGGAGGGGGAGCAGGAGTTTATTTTTAGCTGCCTAGAATGTGCCTGTAAGCCTTATTTAGACATCAGGCGACAGAGTGAGCTGGAGGCAGCAGGGGCGGGGGAGGAGATAGCCCCCTCCCCCCCCCTCGGGCTCCTTTTACAACTGCTCTCCCCTGTCTGCCCCCTTATCATCCTTTCTGGGGGCTCTGGGGCTGCTCTAAATAGCAGCTTTGCCCGCGTGGGCGCTGTCCTGCTCCGGCTGGTTGGCTCTGTCCTCCACCTCCGCCCTTCATCCCCCATTCCCCACAGTCCCAAAAGGAAATAAAGCTCTGGGGTCTTAGAATGTTTCCTCTTTGCCTTCTGGGGTCACAGATCTCTTTGAGAAGCTGAGTCATTCATCATAGTGGTTTAGAGCTCAGGTTGGGAAGTCTGGTTGATGTCCATCTGATCCAGCATATGACCCTAAGCAAGTCCTTAACACTCCTCAAACCTGGGTTTTCACTTTAGTACGGTGGGTGGTTCCTGATGATTAAATGTGATAAAGGATGTAGACTTTAGCATATCATAATAAATCATCAATAAATGATGGCAATGGTGATTAAAGCCATTGACCCTATCCAGGAAAAAATGGGGTCATTCATACACACACAATTGTGAATGAAATTTCAAGAGGTTCGCGTAACCTCTGAAGCCCATGGATCCTGATCCAACATCGGACCCAATCCAATCAATTAATCCATTCATCATTTGTTCAACAAATCTTTGCTTGAGTTCACTCCATGCCAGGCACTGGGTCAAACATGGGGCAGGGATGTGAGGCCAGCGAAGTGAACGCATGTGAATTACCCAGGGTCAAAATGCAAATCAGTAGCAAGCCAAGGATCAGAAAGAAAGTGTTTTCTTTAAAAAACAACTTTCTTGGGATGCCTGGGTGGCTCAATCAGTTAAGCGTCTGCCTTCAGCTCAGGTCATCATCCCAGGGTCTTGGGATTGAGTCCCGCATGGGGCTCCTTGCTCAGCAGGGAGCCAGCTTCTTCCTCTGCCTGCCGTTTGTTCTTTCTTTCTCACAAATAAATAAGTAAAATCTTTTAAAAAATAAATAAAAACAATGTTCTTGAGGTATAATCCATATAGAAAGAACTGCACATATTTAATGTATACAATTCCATGAGTTTGGGCATATGCATATACCCCTGAAACCATCACCACAATCAAGGTGAGAAACATATCCATCACTTCTCAAAGTTTCCTTGTGCCCATTTATTTTTCCTGTTGTTTTTGTGGTGAGAACACTTAACATAAGAGCCACCCTATTAACAAATGTTTAAGTGCACCATTGAGGACTGTTAACTCTAGCACAATGTTGTACTACAGATCTCTAGAACCACCTCGCTACTCTGCTTCTGTGAGTTTGCCAATCTGAGATACCACATATAAGTAGAATCGTGCAGTATCTGTCCCTCTGTGACTGGTTTCTTTCACTTAGCATGATGCCCTTCAGGTCCATCCATGTTGTCAAAAGTGACAGAATGGCCTTCTTTTTCAAGGCCGATATTCCACGGTATGCACACACCACATTTTCTTTACCTCTTCATCTGTCAGTGGACATTTGGGTTGTTTCCATATCTTAGCTATTGTGAATAATATTACAATAAACATGGATGTGCAGATATCACTTGAGGATCCTGATTTCAGTTCTTTTGGGTACAATATCCAGAAGTGGGATTACTGGATCATATGACCATATTTTTAATTTTTAAAGGGAACTCCACGCCATTTTCCATACTGACTACACCATTTTACATCCCCACCAACAGTGCACCAGAATGAAAGTGTCTTGAATCCCAATCTTGACTCGTTTGAGGAATAACTTCTGTCTCTGAAAAGGGACCACAACAAAGATCTCTTCCCGTGGCAATAAAAACAAGCATTCCTTGTTTCAGGACCTCTACCCCAGCAGATCCTTGCATGCTTTCTCCAACGTGCCCTACCAAGGGGCACTCACTCCTTGTCAAACCAGACCCCTGAATCTTGGACCAGTCAGATCTTTCCTCCCAAGGAGATGGACTTGACATTCCTGGATGCCTCCACCCACTGCCTCTGGCTTTTCAAGGCAGCTTGGGAGACTGACCATCTTCAAGTCCTCTGGATGCAAAAGTGCCTTGAGGAAGGAAGAGCGGGAATGGGTGAGCTGGAGATACAATCTGCTTCTGCCTTGCCCCGGCTTCCAAGCCCCGCAGAAATCCAAGTTCCCGAGGCTGCCACCCTCTGCAGCTGCTTCTTTAAGAAGTGCCAAGGGGCTGGTCCTTTCTACTGTCCTTGGATCCTGTCCAGGGCCCTGATTTAAAAGGTATTACAACGTTTTTTAAAAAACAAACATGTGTTGTAACCCAAGGCCCTGGTAACCACAACACTGCCGTTGCTGGCTACCACCTCCCAGGCTAAGAGGGGAGGAAACTGCTCTCCGCCTGCCCGCCTGCCCGCCTGCCCGCCCACCCGCCTACCCGAGGCACCCCACACACTGCAGCGCCCGCCGCCACCGTAGTTCCCGTATTATATCAGGCTGGGAGTTCAGTGAGGGCAGGGCCGGAGCTGGACCTGGGGGCTGCGGTCCTTCCAGACTGAAGTGCCTTTTGGGTCTGTTCCAGTTCTCTCCCAAACCATTCCAGTAGATATTTGACGGCTCTGGGCCAGAGCTCTCTAGGTCCACCCTCCACCGGAGCCCCCAGTGACCATTTACAACACCAGTCTCATTGTGCCGCTCCCACTGCCCACAGGACAAAGTAAAAGCTGGGCCTTCAAGGCCTCTCCTGCCTGTCTATCTGCACCTCCCTCGCTCCCTGCATTCACCAGCCCTCCGGCCACACTGAGCCACTGAGCCCCCCTAAAAACCCACACAGCACCAGGCCTGAAAGATCTTCCCTTCTCTCTTTTTTTTTTAATTTTAATTTTATACACGTATATGTTGCAAAATTATCACCACCACATTAACATGTAATGTTAGCTACATCCATCACTTTCTTGACAAGAAGAACCCCTATTAAATCTGCCCAGCCCCCCTCAAACATCACATCCTTGGTGAAGCCTGCCCTGCCCTGCTCTCTCCCAGATGGAATTCGTTATTCCTCCTGCTTCATGGTATTTTTCCACACCCCTTGTTACATTACATGTCTCCTGGAGCAGAGACAAGGTAACCTTTTTTTTTTTTTTGAGATTTTATCTATTTATTTCAGAGCGAGAAAGAGAGAGAGAGAGAGAGAGAGCACAAGTGGGGAGGGGGCAGAGGGAGAAGCAGGCTCTCTGCTGGGCAGGGAGCCGGGTGCGGGGCTCGATCCCGGGACTCTGGGATCATGACCTGAGCCGAAGGCAGATGTTGAACCGACTGAACCACCCAGGCGCCCCTGCAATGTAACCTGCTGTAAATATTTTGTTTAGCTTACATGATGGTTTGAGGAGGCAGATTTTACATTAAAAAAACAAAATAAAACAAAGACAGCTTTCTAGTTTCTCTTGAACAATTGGAAAGTCAGGCCAGCCTGGGCCTTCATGTCCTATTGATGCCCATCCACTGCAGCACGCCCACTGGTGCTCCTTTTAGATGGCAATGGGGGTCCCCAGTTTGCACCCTGCCCCCATCTCCCGCTGGACCCCTCCTAATTAATGTACCAACCCAGCTCCATAGACATTTGGGTTTTAAGCCTTGGACCTACATTATTTCTCACATATGTTCTGGGCCACTCCCATCTACCAGTTGTGGGAAACAGAACGCCACCTCGGAGTCTGAGCACCAATATTGGACTTCCTTGTCCCTATAATCTATTTAGGTATTCCAGAAGTTCCGGTCTGTTGGCAAAGAGTAAATGAATGAATAGAATCAGGTCAATAAAAAATATAAATGTCACACTTTCCTTTGTCAAATCATGTGCTCCAATTTTGGACTTGGGAAGCAGAGTGTCTGTCCTCACCATCCTCTGACTCTCATTCCAGTTACTTTCCTACAGGTAAGATGCTCTCGTTGGAACGGAGCAAGGAGGGTGTCATCAGGGCCAGGAGGACCGAGACGCGGGGGATGGGGCAGCTATCTGTTGGGAAAGGGTGGCTTAAATTGTGAGTACATAGCAGTTGACATAGATGGACAAGTATTCATTTTTCAAACTGAAGAATGAGGTGGGCCCGGAGAAACTGGGATCCCACTGAACAAGGATGTACAAGTATGTTTGAAACGGAATGGAATCAAGAACATGGTATCAGGTAGAAACATGCAGAAGGTACAAGCCATCCTCTGATAAAGGGGATGAAAGAGACACATAGGAGGGACAGGTCCATTACAGACTTAGGTGCAGCCAGACAAGTGAATATCCATCTTTGACCCGGAAAGCCCCCAGCTGGTGTTGCACTCCTGCTCGTTCAATTACATTTAAATCAACAAACTGTTCACCAGAGGACTCTCTCCAGAAGGACTCACTCTTAGTTCTAGAGGTGAGATGACTCAGGGCCTGGCTCAGAACCCACAGCACAGTCCCCTGTGTTTCACATGGAGGGTACAGGTGGGGGTGACCTAGACACTAGCTCAGCCAAGGATGTCTCAAACATGGAAAATGGGGCTCACACATAGACTCACTGAGCCCTGGACCTCACTCTCTACCTCATTTCTATGTCCATTTAAAAAAAAATCGCCGTCAGACAGGAGGAGGAATAAAGGTCGAAGCTACTCAAACATAAGCATACATCCGAATGACCCAGAGGACTTGTACAACACAGATGCCTAAGCCCCACACCCAGCATTTCTGATTCAGCTGGTCTTGGGGGGTGGGGAAGGGAGCAAGAATTTCTAACAATTTCCCAAGAGATGGGGATGCCGCTGCCGATCCCTGAACCACATTTGAGAACCATTGATGTGAACAAATGTCCATTCCCGTTCATTACTTGTAGTTTCCAGAGCCCACTTACAGTGCTGGGCAGTTTTCCTTAGAGAAAATCCCTGCATGATGCTGATCCTCTCCTACTCTGCATTACATATAAGATTCTTGAGAACTTCCATCTGAACTTTATCCAACAGAGATAACATGAACCAATGATTATTGACACAAATCAACTTTTGGTAAAGAAAATGGTAAAGTGAATCTTACCTGCCTGCTCTCCCAAGGCAGCCCCAAATCCCAAACCCCGGGAAATGTTGGTTTGGGGAACCAAAAATAGGAAAATAGGCAAGGGTGGCTTCTCGCTCATTAGCATTACTCAGGCTCCCTTCTCCTTTCCCAAAACTTCCCCATTGATTCAGTTCCACACAATTCAATATAATTAATGTAGCAACTTGATTCCCTGCTGAGCTGATGATCCACCACAACCATTGGAGCCATAAGGCTTGAACGTCAGTATGAATATTCCTTAGACCGGATTCTCCAGTTCCTGATAGATAGGAAAAGAGGGAGGGCTCCAGAGGATTCCAAAGCACATGAGCCTGCCCATTCCTTGAGAAATACTCCAATAGCGGTCTAAAGACTTGGGTGCCTGGTTGGCTCAGTCAGTAGAATATGCTACTCATGATCTCAGAGTCATGAGTTCAAGTCCCACCTTGGGGTAGACCTTACTTAACAACAACAAAAAGCCTAAAGACTCAAAAACTTTTTCTTTCATTTTTTCCTCTTATATATAATTTCAAGAGGAAGCTATCAAAACCAACATTTCCATCAAAGGTCTGGCAAACCTTTCTCAACAGAGCCTCACTTCCTACCTCCAGAACTGAAGCTGGGGGTCTCCAAAAGGAAAACATTCCAATTAAGTCCAATATAATAAACCTTAATTACTGACCTATGCATTGGTTAGAAATTGCTTTCTGCTGCTAGTGACAGAATCTCAATGGCAGTGGCTTAAACAAATTTGTTTTTTATTCTATTGTGTGAAAAAATTAGGAAGCAATTGAACAAGGCTGGTGTGGGGGCTTGATAAATCCATCAGAGATCCAGGCTCCTATCTTTTTGCTCAGGGGAATAACATGGCTGCTGGAAGTCAGCCATCATGTCTGTATTCCAGGCAGGAAAAGGGGGTGGGGTCAAGGAAAAGGGGGAGTCCTCTTCCCAGCTGAGTCATTTCCTTATTAGAAATTTTCCTGGAGGGGTGCCTGGGTGGCTCAGTGGTTGAGCCTCTAACTCTTGATTTCAGCTCTGGTCGTGATCTCGAGATCATGGCATCCACCCCATGCCGGGCTCTGTGCTGAGCATGGAGCCTGCTTGGGATTCTCTCTCTCTCTCCCTCTGTCTCTCCTCTTTCTCTCTCACTTAAAAAAAATAAATAAGTTTTCCTGGAAGCCCCAACCAGTAATTTCTCCTTACATATCACCAGCCACCCCTAGACCCTAGATGCAAGGGAAGCTGGGCAAGTAGCCCGCTAGTCCACACATTGCTGCCCCAGAGAATAGGATGATTCTATTAACTAAGGAAGAGGGAAGAATGGAAGCAGAGTAAGGTGACTGGAAGTCTCTGCCACAATCTACTAAGTACCGGGTGGGGTAAGGAGGGAGGAGACGGAGCTGTGTAACCCTTAGTCTAGGAGTGGGGACCCACAGAGCCCACAAACTAGTACAAGTCAGAGGAAAGCCTCACGTGCGCCGAGAGAGCTGCAGGACGGGTGCCGCAGGCTCTTGGGAGGGGAGGGCGTTGGGTCTGCGGCTGGGTGTTCGGTGGGACCACAACCCACACAGAAGGGTGGCACAGAAAGTCACTCCGGGCACACCACACGCTCGGGGAACAACTGAGCTCAGTCGGAAGAACCCGAACAGAAAAAGCTTTCAGGTTTTTTTTTTTTAAAGATTTTATTTATTTTTTGTTGGAGAGACAGCGCGCTCATGAGCACAAGCAGACGGAGCGGCGGGCGGGAGAAGCCGACTCCACGTTTGAGCACGGAGCCCAATGCGGGACTCGATCCCGCGGATCCTGGGATCATGACTTGAGCCAAGGCAGACGCTTAACCAACTGAGCCACCCAGGCGCCCCGAGTTCAAAGGTTCTTAACCAGAGATGCACATACAGCCTTACTGCAGGGGCTTCGAGGGTCCCTGAATTGCCTGAAATTTTATACAAAAGTTTTTATATATAGGTATATTGTACTTCTCTTATGAAAGAAGTTCAGGATAATCCCCATAGTGTTCTTTCCAATCTTTCCCCAAAGAGCCCACCCTGTCCCTGACTTTTGTCCCCCTACACACTACCTAGCCACCAACTCTAATTCCTCATCCCCCAGCTCCCCAACCTTCACCCTCTACCCTGACTGGACTCATGCTCTTCCTCCCTCTTGTAATGGCTCTTCTCTGCTTCTCCTCTTTCCCTAGATATGAGAAGATGGGTAGTGATCTCCCCATCGCTAGAAGTACGAAAACAGAGACTGCACAAACACCTAGAAGGGAAATTATTAAACAAATTTGTCTTAGTTGCAAGCAACAGACACCAACCTGAGATGGTAGGATTCCTTTCAGCATGAACATCCTTTGGTATTGGTATTCCTCCAGGAAGTCCTCCTTCCCTAACCCCTATCCACTATGGTCTCTTATCTTCCTTTAATACTAATACTTTCCACAACTTAACATTAGCTTTATAACCTGTTTTATATTGTTCCCCCTCTTGTTCTATATATAATTCTAATGTAAGAAAAACAAAAGCAGATTATAACTAATCCAAGGACAAAAACTGAGTCTCCTTCCCTTGTACTTTCACCATGCCTTACCCAAAGGGTGACCAATCATCCCAGCGGACCTAGGACTGAGGAGACATGGGACTTTCAGAGCTAAAAGTGCAGAAATCCTGAGCAAACCAGGATGAGTCAGTCACCCTACTTGCCCAAGAAATGGGCGCATTGATGGCTGACATTTCTGCTGTTCACCAGTATTTCTGGTTCTCCTCTCCTTTGGGTACACATTGTCCTTTCCCATCCCCCTGAAGTTGAGCATGACCATGTGACTTGCTTTGGCCAATAAAATGTGAGCAGACTTAATGTGTGTCACTTATGAGTGGACGCATTTAAGACCCTACGCATCATTCTCTCTATATGCTCTTCTCATGTGCTGGCAAAACTTGAAGGCCTAGTGTTGAGATGCCTGCATCACAGGATGGTGTAGAATGTTTGTGTGCAGCAGAGTCCCCTGCCTCCCCATGCTGGACATGCAGTGGGAGCAAAACTTAGCTTCACTCATGATAAGTCAATGCATTTTTGTGTGTTTCACTACCTCGGCAAAACCTAACCTAACCTGACTGGCACATTAACCACCGAAAATTTCGATATTCAAACTCAAGTTACTAAATCAAAATAACTCTTTAGAGTTTTTTCCTAGGCCAGAGCTTTAAAGCGTATCACCAAAAAGCCAGTTGTATGAAAGTGGGAAATCTGAGCCTGGGTCTCCCAGGAAGCTCAAAGAAGCTGGAGGCAAGAGCTCTTGGGAACAGAGGCTCCAGGAATAGAATTTGCCTTCCTAGTTCCTACCTACCAGCCCAAGCCATTGACTTCAATTGTTGGCATTAAAATTTCAGATCAATTTTGGAAAGTGCAACTCTTCAGTGTTCAGATGGGAAACTCTCCAAAAGGGGAAGCAACTGGTTGAGGATCAAACAGAGCACTCCTGGTTATGATCTCCCCACACATTTTTGGCCATTTTGTCTTTTTTTTTTCTTTTCTACCTAGTTAATTCACATTGTCCCTTTCTTTGGGATTTCATATATTTTAATCCATGATTCACTTGATGGTGAAAAACTAGTCTCAGTCTCACGAATGGATTTAGAAACATATTTTTTTAAAACTTTCCTCTCACAGTAATGATTTTCTTATAACAATAGTCATAAGCATATACGCATTGTTTAAAATATCTAAAATCTCACCTATAGAAAGGTAATCTCTATTAATACTTTTTAAAAATAATAATGGATTTGTTACTTCTTTTAATTAAAAAAATTCATCCTCATGAGTATTTTTACTGCTTACATGACTTTCTGTTTTTATAGATATATCCTAATTTATTTAACTAACCTCCTTTTTCTTGGATATGTAGGTTGTTTTGGGTTTTGCCTGTTTGTTGGTTTATTAATTTGTTTTTAAATCCTGAACACTGTTTCAATAAACACTGTAAATTTAAGGAGACACTTTTCCTCATTATCTGTTCAGCACATCCTACGGCAATGGTTCTCAAACTTTAGCAGGGGTCAGAATCACCTGCCAGCCTTGTGAAACTAGATTCTTGAGCCACATCCCCAGAGTCTAGGATCTGTAGGTCGGGGTGGGGCCTGATAATTTGTATTTCTAACAAAGCTGTCTGGTAGTGTGGATCCTGCTGATTTGGGGACAACACTTTGTGAACCACTGTCCTATATTATTCTTCCTTCCAAGAACCTCATATCATCTGTGTCCTTAGTTTCCTTCCTTAGAACCTGCTACAATTGGTTTTATACTCGGTGGAGGGGGAAGTTCCTTTATAGTCTCATACTCTTTCCTCATTCATGACTGTAAGTCCCTTTCACATTTGCAGACCTTCCCAAGTTTCTCTGGCCTGGTGTCATTTGCTAATAGACACGCAGATACACATGCACACTGATTTTCAAAGTTAGGTGTAGTTTTGTTGCGTTGCCACTCTCAGAAACCTCAGGTAGTAACAGAGTGAGGGTAAATAAAAGTTCTCTTCCCCAGGTAGTGACCTGTTCTGTCCCTTATTCCCACTGCATCTGCTTGTCTGCTTCACAAAGTGTTGTAATGGGTAACATCTATCCAAGTTGGACAGTGTTACAGATGCTTGTGAGCTGGGAAGAACTATTGACCGAGAAGTGAAGAGGCATTAAAATTAAACTAAGTAAGTATCATTATATATTTGTAGGGAAGTGGTTCAAAGCTTAGGTTCGGGAATTAGAACTGGAATTTATTTGGGCTCTGGTACTCACTAGCAACGTGAGCTTAGGCAAATCACGTCTCTGAGCCTCATTTTCCTAACCTGTAATGTGGAAGGAATAATACCTTTGTTGCAAGGAGATGGGAAAAAATAAAGTAATATGTACAATGTAGCCGGCACAGAAACAGCTCTCAAGAAATGGTAGCTGTTGTGTTTTCTAAGTAATTGTTTTAATTTTTTTCCTGGCCTTTTCTCCGCCAAGGGCCCGGAAAAGCATCCGTTGCTCCTAGGGATCTCTTCTGCCCTGGCCCAAGGTTGTTATCATTTACCGAGATTCTGGTCACCTGCCTCGGGCGGCGGCACCGCGAACCCCGCGGGCTTCGCGGAGGCCCTGCTCTTCGGGTATTTACGGCGCGCGGCCGCCCCAGCTCCGGCTCAAGTCTGCGCTTCCAGGTTCAGTTTCAGGGTCTCGCCGGCAGCCCCGGCCGGCGGGCGCGCGGCGTTCAGCGGGGCCGCGACGGCTGGGTCCTCCGGGGAGTGCCCCGGAGTTGGGAGGCGGCGTCCGGGAGTCCCCGGAGGAGGATGGGCTGCGGACACAGCAGGCTGAGCTGCTGCAAAGCCCCCAAAAAGGTAAAGGGCTCCGGCGGCGAAGTTTGCCTCGGGAGGGGAGGAGGGTGCGGAACCGCTCCGCCGCAGGGACTCTCGGAGCCGCCGGCCCCCTCCGGTCGTCCCAGGGAGCCGGGCGGAGGACGGGGAGAGGCCGGCGCGGAGGGAGGCGGGGAAAGCTCGGCCGGGCGGCGCTCTTAGCCCCGGCCGCGGGCTGAGCCGCTCGGGGCAGCCGAGTTTACCGACACGGCCCCTGGGCCCGGGAAGCGCGGCTAATTCCGGCGGCCAGAGCGGGGAAACGTCTAGTGCTATGGCAGGTGCCCTTTTCCTTCCGTCCGGGGCTGCTCGCTGTGTGGCCACGGACCAGTGACTTGACCTCTCTGGGCCTTCCGCTTTTCCCACCGTTCTGAGGCACACAATCTCTGAGGCCGCTACTCTCAGAGTGGTCCACGGATTTACAGCAGCGGCACCACCCGGGACCTGTTTGAAATGCAGAATCTCAGGCAGTGCCCCGGACCTGCCAAAATAGAACCTGCCTTTTAGCGAGCTGTCCCAGGTGATTACAACAGGCTTTAAAGTTTGAGAAGCGCCGGTCTCGAGCCTCTTCAGGCCCCAAAGCCGGTGCGTGTGGGCTGTCCTGGGGGTAGCTGGGAGGGGCCAAAGAGGGAGGACATCTACCGCCTGCTGCTGCCCTTCCTTTCCTTCCTGTCCCTCCCCCAGGGGCCTCGGAGCTGGGTTAGGGCCCAGGAGACTCTACTCGGGTTTCTGACAGTGGGACCAGGTGCCCCTTGGGTTCTGACCAGCACAGAAGGTCAGAGCCTGGAGCCAGAGGACAACTTCCTCGGGGGAACAACCGAGGCGCAGAGGGGGAAAGAAGGACCCTCAAGTTCTAACCCTTCTTCCTACTACTCCCTGCTTTTCAGCCAGGTGGGAGGAGGTGGTCCCATAAACTTGATGAGCAGTCCTCCGGAGACCCTGAGAGGCCCCACACTGCAACCAAATGTCGTTATTTTTCATAAAACTCAAATAAATCTCTCTCTCTCTCTCCCCCCCCCCCCCCCCCCCCCCCCCCCCCTTGCTTTACTGGGGCCAAGGCAAGCTTTCCCTGCCCTGTGCTAGTTCAGGGAGAGGAGTTTTCACCCTAAGTACAATGCTTCTTACTCCTTCTTTATTCCTAGTTCAAGAAACCTCACCAAGCTCTGACCGAGAAACCCTCCTGTCTTCCCTTACTCCAACAGGGAAACTGAGGCTGGCTTGCCACCGTGGAAGCCGAGGGCTGGCTGATGGGGATGGTGGGCAGAGAAAGCTGAGCCTGGCTTGAGACCCAGAATGGAGCCAGTGATAGATGGACATCAGTCCTGGCTCTGCCATAATAAACATGATACATGACCTCAAGCAAGCTCGTACCACTCTCAGGGCCTCAGTTTCTCCCTCTACATGGAGAAGGGAGGGAGATGAGCAGGATGATTTCTAAGGGTCTGAGAGTCTGTGTTCTCTGTACCTGTGTCAACGTCTCCATCTGCAAAGTGGGCCAAGAGGGAATTGCATCTAGGCAGGGGCGGAAGGAGACCTAAAGAGGGGCCCTGTTCCAGACCTGACCCTTCCACAGTGAGCATGGGTTCCCCTGCCTCCTTGCCCTTCCAAGAGCCTTACCAGCTGTCCCTGTCTGTCCTTGGCACAGCCTGAACTGGACGACACCCCCGCCCACAAGCTGTGAAGGGCAAGTAAAGCCCGCACAGACGATCCCAGTGGGAAAGGGCCCTGGGTACCACCTGGGCTGATGTGCAGAGCAGAGGGTAAGGCCTGAAGAAGGGAAGGGTCTTGACTGAGGTCACAGAGTAACTTAGAATGGAACCCCAGTATCCGGCCCCCTAGTCCGTTGCTCTTTGTCTCTGGCTTCCAGTGGCTTCTTATTGATTCCAAAGCCCTTTGGCATTAAAGCCTTCATTCCGTTGCCTCAGGGCAGTCCGGCATGTCTTCCTGCCCCAGAAATGCCAGGCCCCTGCCCCCGTGTGGCAGGATCTATAAGCCAGTTCATTTAAAGTTCGCTCCTGTTTCCATCTCTCCAGGCTGTGCTCCTGCCCAGTTTCTCATCCAGGTGCCAAACCCCGGAAAGCCTGAGCTCCCAAGGCCATCCCCACCAGCTGTCAGTCCCCCGGGGGGGCACAGGGCTCTAAGGATGGGATGTACAAAAATGAGCTCACACCACAGAAGGGTTAGGTCATGGCAACAATGACTCACCCTGAATGGCAGTTTACAGAGAGCTTTCACATCCCGCGGGCCTTACAAAAGCCCTGGAAGCTAGGCTGAGCTGCCAAATCTTTGCCACTCCACAGGTGAGGACACGGAAGTTCAGGGAGGAGTGATGTGTCCAAAGTCATAGAGCCAGTTGATGACAAAGTTGTTCACCTGAGCCTGGTTTTCTGCACCCCCCATCTGGTGCTCATTGCCTCCTACAGAGCAAGTGCTGCAGAGCTAGCTGAGTGAACAAATGAGGGCCAAACAGCCAGGCTAGGGCTTAGCCCGGGGTGCAGCAGCAGGACCTCACCCAGCCTCAAGAGACACAGGAAGACTCCTTGGATGGGGGAAGATGGGGTGTGGGGATGCCTTGACTGAACGTTGAAGGGTTTGGTAGGAGTTACAGTCGAGGCAGAGCGAAGAGCCTGAGCTGAGGCTGAGCCAGAGAAAGTGCAGGATGACGGGGCTCATTGTTGAAAGTGGAGGTGGCAGGCAGCAAGGAATGAGCTCAGAACTTTGAGCGGGGACTACCCTGGCTAGGGACAGAGGCTTGACCGCTAGGACCTCTCAGTCCTTCCAAGTTCAAGGATTAGAGGGTTTGCTGAGTTCTGTAGTCTCCTGTGCCTGGTGGCCTTAGCCAGGAGACCCAACCTGAGGCTAAGTCACTGCCTTATTGGGATGAGTTGAAATCCTGATGGATGCTTGAGTGGGGATCCCTGGCAGGTAGGTGCTCAGGAGCCATCTGAACTGTCTGGTCCTTCCTAAACCCGTCTTGACTGAGACCATGGGTGCTGTGGTCATGTCCCCAGGAGGACTTGGGAGGAGACTGGAAGAGAGGGGAGGGGCCAAGGAAACAAATTTGCCAGGGACTTGCCTGTAGGAGTGACAGGGGAGTCCAGAGGCCCCCCTGGGCAGGGGTGGGGAGGGACACCTAGCGCCTCATGGCCAACGCTCTGTGTGTGTGTGCCTGGTATGATGTCCGAACTCCCCAGCCCCCAGGACTTTGGCTCTGGCCACCGAGCAGAGAGTCAGAGAACCCACTCAGCACTGCTCCCACAGCTGGGCCTCGGGCAACGGGTTCTCAATGGTTCCGGCTTTCAGGAGCCCTTCAGGAGCACTTCCACGTAGCAGGCCCGGTGAGAGAGGGGGACGGATGCAGAAGTGAATGACCTGGCTACCCTGGGGTGCAGGGTATAGGCCCGGCATAGGCCTACGGAATCCGGAAACAAACCGTGGACGCCAAGGATGTGGGCTTTAGAGCTGGGCTCATGTGTTCATTTCCTCACTGGGCACAGTGGGCTGGGTGCTAGGTGCTGCTTCAGTCCTGGCTCAGTCGCACTCCATTAAGTGGCTGTGGAAAGGGCTTGGCTTCTCCATGCTTTGGTTTCCTCATCTGTGAGATAGGTGTGAGATTCGCTCCTGGGTCATAAGGTTGTTCTAAAGATTAGTTGAAAGAAGGCATGCAACAGAGCCTCTGAGACACTGACTGGCAAGTGGCATGCCTTTGATAAGAGGTGATGTGGGTAATGCCAGGGAGATATAATTATACCTCACGGACATCACTGCCTGGATTGTACCAGGGGTGTGGGAGACAGGGGGACATTAATGTCCTTGGAAGGCTGTTGGGGTTGGGGACATGAAGCCTGGAGCCTGGCCGTTGCCTTCGAATCTCTGAAGTGTTGCCAAGGGGACGTGGGGAGCAGCCTTGTTCTCTGTTGTTCCAGAAGGCAGAGTTGTGGCCGCTGAGGGGAAGCTAAAGGAAGCCAGATTCTCCTTCTCGTGAGGAAGAAAGGTAGCAAGTTCTCCATCTCCGGAGGAGTTCAAACAGGTCAGGTGACATTTTGGCAAGACTAGAAGAGGGCATGTAAGCCTAGGACTAGTAAATATTTAGGATTCTGCTTAAGAGATCTAATTTTGATTGTTGTAATGTTTGAGGCAAAATTTCAGAACTTGGAAAAATATAAAGAAGTTTAAAAATCACCATTAAGACATAGCCTCTGTGCACATTTCACTGCCCTTCTGTTTTTCCTATATATATAATACACATGAGGGTGACTATTTTTACACGACTGGGACTATATTTTAAAGTGGTTATATTCTAGTTAATATTTTGCTGGAGGCATTCCTGTTACATAGTCCATGGAAACATGATTTTTAATGGCCAACTAATATTCTGTGGCTTATGTAACCAGTTTGGACACTTGGTTGTTTGCATTCCCCACTCCTACCCTCATTCTTCATGAGCATCCTGGCATGTTCATCCTGATGGGTGGGGGAGAGGTGGCTCTGAGCTCAGAGGGGAGAGGAGGGGCTGAGCGAAGGCCTCCTGAGAGAGCTGGACTCTTCGCTGGGTTTTGAAGGTTGGTGGGGTGGGACTAGACAGTTGTGTTGGGGTGAGTGGTATATAGGAAAGTCCGGGCTCCTGACACCTGGTCAATAGGAACAAGGCAAATCTGACCTTTTAGCTTGGTTTGCCGAGGGTGGGATGGTTAAGGAACCTGAGAGGACTTTCCTGGGCCCTGATCCCTCTGCCCCAAGCATAATGGAGACTTTGGTGTGTATGTAGCCTCTGAGCTGGTGGTTTTTGCCCAACCCATAAAATCACCACAGCTAAAGCCAACATAGGCTTCCATATGTATGCACTCTGAAAATCTTGGGAGGTCAAAAGCCAGATTTCTATTTTATAACAGGACATCTGTACCTAGTGACCTAAGACGTTAGAAAACTTTCTGATAATCCTTGCCTTAGAGACGCAATCTTTGGCAACACGTTTTCTGCACATGTAGGTGGTTTTAATTCTGTTCTTTTCCTTTGTAGTCGAATTCCCAGGTGGCTAATGTAGGTCCCCAGGGGCAGGATATGTCCCCAGCCACCTAAAGACTTCCATCTTTGCCTCAATTGGGTATTGAGTTTGGAGCCCATGCTTCATGTCTTTTTTATTGTAAAGAGGGCAGAAAAGATAAAACTTCAAATTAGTTGCCCAGAAGCAGGCTGCTATGTAAGTCAAGATGGTGATGGTCCTGGGGGTGGTGGGGGGGGTTGGGACACTGCCACCTGACCTCTCAGTGGTCACAGATCAGCTAGTAAACAACAGCCTGAAATCTGCCTGGAAAGGGGGTTCTAAAGGGTCTCAGTATAACATTCATGAACATTCATGTTCAAAAAAAGAAACTTGGAAAATGTAAGGACACCCCCCCCCCAGGAAAAGGGAGAGCCTGATGGTTGGCCCAAGTTCTGGCTCTGACATCTTGGGGGCACTTGGGTTCCCCTCTTTGTCTCCTCAGTGTCCTCCACGCTCAGAGTCCTGTGAGCCATCCAGCAGGATGACCAGGGAGAGCAGGACCCATAGGCAGAGGTGCAGGAACTCCTGTGAACCCGCCGTGGGCGGAGAGTAGGAGCAAGAGAAAAAAAAACCCATCCATCTTTAGCATGTGTAGATCTAAATCTGTCCATTACCTGAAGAGAAGTCATCCTGTTTCTCTTGCCAGGTGAATTTTAATCCCCAAAAATCATTTATCTTGTCACTTTATTTTCAAACCTGAATCTTCCAGAACATCTAGGCCAAACACCTTTCAAGACATAAAACATCCATCCCACATCCATGCTTTCCCCCAGGTAAGTGATGTACAACCTGACCTAATTCCGCTTCTCCCTCTCCCCCAGTGGTGGAGTTCTTTCACCAAGTATACGAGGAACCTCATAGACCTCCTTGCCATTCTCCACAGCTCCACACAACCCTACCCACTGCCCACTCCTTAAGGATGTAGCCCTGACATTAGATTAGGAAAGTTATCTGTACCAGGGTGAACAGTGCGCACCCCCACCAAAACTCAGGTACACCCAGAACCTATGAATGTGACCTTATTTGAAATAGGTTTTTTGGAGATGGGATCCATTTAAGATGAGGTCCTACTGGATTAGGGTGGGCCTTATTCCAATGACTGTTGTCCTCATAAGAACAGGAAAATTTGGACAGAGAGAAGGCCATGGGATAGCAGAAGCAGAGATCGGAGGGCTGCAGAAACACAAGCCAAGAAACACCAAGGATTGTGGCACCCGCCAGAAGCTAGGAGAGAGGGATCGAACAGATTCTCCCAGAACCTCCAGAAGGAACCAACTCTCCCAACACCTTGATTTTGGACTTCTAGCCTCCAGAACTGTGAGAGAATAAATTTCTGTTTTAGGGTTCCAACTCTGTGGTAATTTGTTAGAGCAGCCCTGGGAAACTTCTATATCTTCAGGTTAATGACCCCCGCTCTCACCCTCCACCATCGGTCAAGGTGGGCAGCCAAAACCCAAAGCCTCCCATTTTGGACCCATGGCTCCCCAGAAGAATAGGGAGAGTGGCAAGCAACGAGGTGCTTGGACAAGGCCCAGAGGCTTTCGGCCACCAGCTGCAGCATCCGTGGAAGAAAGCGCCGCCCTGGGAGTCAACGGTGGTCTGACTCCTGCCTCTTCCCCTAACTTGCTGGGGGTCTGAGCCAAGAGGTTCTCTCCCTGGGCCTGGACATCCCCATCTGTAAAATGACTGCCTTGGCTGCTTGTAGATTTCAAGAGAGGTATTTCTTCTTCTTGTTAATGTCTTTGCACACAAGGAAAACTTGACTACATCGCTGTTTAAAAAATTCTAAGAATTCAGGTAACACTAAAGCTCCCCCTCCTTGGCTACAAGAATCTTAGTCTTTTCTCTAGAAATGACAAGTGCCATCAGTCGGTGCTATTCTAGGTACTTTTCTCTGTTCTTTTGTGTGCATTGATGTACCAAGGAAAATAGTTTATTTTGCATACTGGTGTTCTACCAAATGCCTTCCCAACTCTGTATGTAAAATGTACTTCATTATTTAGACTTATGAGTGACCTTGTGTGGTGTTATGTACCTTAGTGTATTGAGCCAGTCCCCACCACAGACATGAGGCTGGTTTCCAGTGTTTCCCTCTTACAAACAACTCTGCCCTGAGCACCCTGGGGAGGCGCTGCTGTCCTCACGAGTGGGTGTCTCTCTGCTAGCAGGGCAATTGCAGGCTGGTGGGGCACGCTGCCTATAACCTTGGGGGGGGGCAGGTAGCCACTGACTCCCTGTCACCCTCTGCTCTGGGCAGTTACTGTCCTCCCCATAGGGGCTGCTCGAGAACAGAGGGTGGTATGAAGGGCTCAGGACACTACCCAGGCCCTCCTGAGCAAGGGCGCCTCTTTTCTTGTCCTCTGGAGAAGCTCTCTTCATGCAGGCATTGACAGCCATGTGTAGATCGCCTGCCCCGCTCTGCCCCGAGCACGCGAGCATGACAGGATTGATACAGGATGGGGGGGGCAGGATGACCTCACCCTGCCCCTTCTTCTACATCCGAAGCATGTCAACACTGGAAAGACTCTGATGTATCCCATTGCCCAACTCCATGCCCTAGAGAAGAGAAAACAGAAGCCCAGAGAGGGCTGGGTACTTTGCCAAGGTCACACAGCAAGTGGCAAGCCGGGATTTTGACTCTAGACCCCCACGTGGGAGTTTGCCATTGCGCTGGGGAGACCGGTGGATGTCTGGCATCTCTTCTGTGCCCTCAGCATGTTTCTTCCTCTGCCCCGGCTGCTGCCATCATTTCCTGCCCAACTCCTTCCGAGTCCCAGTCTGACCCAAATGCCAGAGGTGGTGCTGAGTGCTTTTGCCAGCTCCAAGCCCTCGGAGGAAACTAGAACTGGCAGACATCCTGGGAAGCTGGTGGGGGAACAGGAAAACGTGGGCTCTGGGGAGAAGGACAAGAAATATTGCGTATCGGAAAGCCTTTCTCTAGGCCTCAGCCTCTCCATCTGTGCACAAGGCTGGGCGCGGTGCTCCAGGGCTCCCCCACAGTCTGCCCTGGCCCGGCTCAGTAGGCGCTGAAGAGGGAAGTGGTTCTGTCCTCCTCTAAGATCTCATTCCTCGGTCGATCAGATAGAAGCACTGGAGACCACATCCGCCCCTGAGTGGGGTGCGCTGGGGGCATCACAGGTGTTCCAAGAATGGGCGGTGCCCCCCAGCGCAGCCCAGTGGTGCAGGCTGGCCCTCCCACCGTTAGGCTGCCCTGATCTCATAGCCACGCTGATCCATCCCAGGCAGGCAGTGGGCGATGCCTACGCCACACTCTGTAGTATGAATGAGATGAACTAAATCTTCAGTGTCCCTGGCATGTGAAAATGAAATCAGATTCAGGCATTACTTTGCCAAAATACTTCTGTCCATCCATCTTAGAGATAGGGAAGCTGAGACCTATGTTTATAGGGATCTTCCATCAGAGCCTCTGTGATTTGGGTGTGAAGGCTAATATTTCTCAACAGCCCTGAACATTTAGGCCCTGCCTTTCCTCCCCCTTCTGGAGGGGGCCCTTTGGGCCTCCACCCCCACCTCCTTCCTGCCTCTACCCTCAGCCAATAGGCTCTGCCTGTGGTTGTTAAGATTCTGAAACTACTGGTGCGCGGCCCCACCCACGCTGAGTCCAGATGGCGGAAAGGCAGCCCTGATACTACAGAGGGGTGTGACCTGAGTCCTGTGAGGCCCAGAATCATCTGTCCCCTAAACTTCGGCTACTGCCATCAATCTGGTGTATGCATAAAGGAAAGGAAATGGAAGGGCCTCCAGGCTCCACCTTGAATCTGGATTCTCGTGAGGGCACTTGTCCCCCTGCTTTGTGGCCTCTGACAAGTATTGTCCATCCCACCTCTGGGCCTCAGTTTCTCCATCTAGAAATAGGAGGTGGGGATTGGAATAAACTGTCTCCAGGGGCCCTTCCAGGCCTGCCTGCTGGGTCCCAGCAAGCATCCCTCAGCCAGAATGGGAGGACAGAGCTCCGTGGCCAAGGGAAGCCAGGGAACAGGAAAGGAGCTAGGGAACTCCTGAGGGTCCTTTGATTACTGAATTCTCTAAGCAAAGCAGGAATAATGATATAAATGATACCACTCAATCAGCAATACACAAAGCCCGAAGGCCCATGGAAAGCATGGAGTGATGATGGTTCCTCCTGCGAGGTGAGACCAAGTGTGGTCAGGAAAGGCTGAGCCATCCTCAGGGCTGCTCTTGGCTTCCATCCTAACAAGGGCCCCAACGTAAGGAATAACCGAGCAGCTTCCATCTGAGCTGCTTCTGCCTTACTCACCCTTGCCTGGTGCAGCTCACAATTTGAGGGAAATTGAGGATTCTGCCCCAAAGGCTTCAGTACAGGACTATGGAAATTCACCCCAAAATACTACAAGCTGGAAAATACTCAGCAGAGCCCTCCGAGGCCGTGTTCATGCTGGTGGCTTTCACTCTCCACCTGCACTTTAGGCTTACCAGAGGGCTTTACTTGCTGAACATCAAGGATACTTTATAGAATTATAGACTGTTGGAGTTGAAGGGCCTCTGTGATCACTCCATCCAACCTGCAGAATGAAGTTTGCCTCTTCTTGCCTGCTACCAGTGATGGAGATCTCACTACCACCACCAAACCCCCACCTCTAGTCAGGCAGCTTATCTCTGTCTGGGACAGTTCTGAAATTCTTCTTCATGTTGAACTGAAACTTCTTGAAACTTCTAGCCCTTAGCCACAAGCCTGCCCTCCAAGTCTGTGGACCACACAGCTTCTGCCTCATGACAGTCCCGCAGAGATCTGAAGGCAGTGGCCAGGTTTTCTTGCCTGTTCTTGAGGCTGACCAACTGTTGTTACCAGCACCTCCTATAATTTGGTTTTGGGCCTCCTTCCACATGCTGTCAGCTCCCTTTGGATGCCTTCCAGTTTGTCAATTTACCCTTCAAAATGCAAGCATATTCTGGGGGTCTCACTGGACCCGACGTGAGCTCATCTAGCTCCTCCACAGCCCTGGCCACTGTCCTCCCATGTTACCGGACTCCGCGCCTGTATTTGGCAGCTGCATCCTGCTGCAGACCAGGTTTGCTTCAGGTTGAACCCAAAGCGGGGCTCTGGTCTGCTTGACAACAAGGAGCTGGGCCCCAGAACTGTGTGAGTTACCAAGATACAAGGGCCCTGTTTCCAGCCTCCATAGTGGAAGGACTGTCCTGGAGTCGGAGGAACGGAACGGAACACCTGTTCCAACCCTGACGCGTGGCAGATAAAGAAACAGGTCCAGCACGGGCAAGGGACTCGCCTAAAGTCTCATAGGAAAGCTGGAATCCGGGTCTCCGGGTGTCTCCCCCAGTCCTGGGTTCTCCCTACGTCCTGTGCCTTCAGATACCCACCTCGCTCTCTTCTCCCAGTTTCTGTTGACTCAGGAAACCCCACTGACCCCGCTCCCCTTCTTCCAGAGCTCAATCCGGATGCCCCACCCCAGCCCTGGGCCTCCCCACTCTGCTTTTGGAAGGGGAAATTCTTATGTCCCCCTCCCAGCTCCTGTCCTCTCCCACTGCGGGGTGAACTCTGCTCTGTAGCCTCCGAGGAGGGAGCTGCCTGAGCCCCAACCTAGGGATTTTCCATGTCGTAGTTGCTTATCAATTCCTACTCAGCTCTGGGCTATGTGTCCTCAGGCTCTTGTGAGCAACAGAGCTGCCTGCATAGATTGGCAGATTGGGGCTTCCCGGCACATCTACCACCCTTGGATTCTCTGGGTCTAGAACTGGGCCTGGGGGCTGTGTTAAGCAAGCATTCCAGGTGCTTCTAATAATACAGGAGACCCAGAGACCACACTCAAAGAAATAGTGTTCTGGGCATCATAACAGATGCTGGGACAAATCCAAAGCGGGTTTCAAACATGGTCCCTGTTGCCAAGGAGCCCCTTGGCCTAGCTGGAGAAGCACAGGTAACCAGGTAGGTCCTCACATGGGTGTCCAAAACAGGCACCCAGGCACAGAGCTGCCAGGGACTAACTCAGCACTGGGGAGGGACAGAGGAGAAACGAAACGGCACGTGAGCTCAGCCTGGAAGCCTGAGGAACTGTGGAGGGTGTGTCATGCTGGGATGAGTGCCTTGGGATGGTCTCGAACACAGGGATGCACCTACTGGGGCCAGGAGTACCATAGGCTTGTTTGGTTTGGGCCCAGCAAATGTGCCAATTGCTTTTTTAAAAGTGATACTATTCCGTGTTGGCAAGGTTGCCGTGAAACTGGCCTTCTCGTGCACCAACAGGGGGTGTGTTCATTGGTAGAACCTTTCTGGAGGGTAGAGTCAGTAGTTTCAGATGTGTAAAAATACATATAAGTCAGTAAGTGATCACTGAAAGCATAATTTGGAAGTTAAGAAATGGAAATAATCGAAGTATTCATGCAGATTATTTAATGATTGAATTCATTCACAAGGATGTAATATTTGAGTCATTAAAATTAACATATCTACAGAATATTTAATGCCATGTAGTAAGAGCTCATAATGTATTTGAAAAAATAAAACATAAGGAAGTATATACAATGTTCCAATTATGAATAAATAGATCTATTATTACTACTACTGTAATTGGAGGAAGAAGTTTACAAATATTTATCAAGGAAACGGAGGAACAGGAGGATCCTCGCCTAAGGACAGACTGTGATAAGTCTTTTTTTTCCTAAGTTTATTTATTTATTTATTTATTTGACAGAGAGAGAGAGAGAGAGCACGAGCAGGGGGAGTGGCAGGGAGAGGGCGAAGCAGACTCCCTGCCGAGCAGGGAGCCCAATGGGGGCTCGATCCCAGGACCCTGGGATCATGACTGAGCCGAAGGCAGACGCTTAACCAACTGAGCCACCCGGGTGCCCCATGCTGTCTTGAATGTCACGGGAAGCCGTAGTCCTGGGTGTGGTTTTGTCAGGATCTGGGGACTCAAGCGCAGGGTCCCATCCTGCCTGTGGTCTGGAAGCTGTTAGTGCAGGAGAGTTTTTCACCTTTCTGTGGTGGTTGTTTAGCAGAAGACAGTTTTTCATGAGCGTTATGATCTTACTTCAGGCCAGTCTGAGGGAGATCTACCAAAGCACTGCAGGGCCTTTGTTTTTGCCCTGCTTTTCAAACAGAAAGTGATAAACTCAGGCAATGTTTAAGCTCTCAGAATATGCCAGACATTATAGGTGCATTATCCCATCTAATCCTTAAAACAATCTCATGAGGAAACCAAGGCTTGGAGAGGCCATGCAGTCACACAGTGTTAGATTTAGGATTTGAATCCCGGTATGGGTAATTCTAGAATCCCAGAGTTCTTTTTTTTTTTTAATTTTTATTGTTATGTTAATCACCATACATTACATCATTAGTTTTTGATGTCTTTTTTTTTAAGTTTTTATTTTTTTTTATTTTAGAGCTAAAGATGTGGGGGAGGGGCAGAGGGAGAGAAGCAGACTCTGTGCTGAGCCCAGAGCCTGATGTGGGGCTCAATCCCACAACCCCGAGATCATGACCTGAGCCGAAACCAAGAGCTGGACGCTTAACCGACTGAGCCACCTGGGCACCGCTAGAATCCTGGCGTTCTTAACCCCACTGCTCCAGTCTCTAATGTGCTGAGACCTGGTTCTGACATTGAGTCTGCCATCAAGGCACAGAGTCACCGTGTCTTACCTCCCTGGGTTTCCTCACTGTAATAACCCTGCCTGTCAGTGCTACTGAGAGGAGCTGAGGTCAGAGGCTCAGAGATGGAAGACCACGGGGTCCACTAAGCCCTTCTTGACTCTACTCGGCAAAGGAGGGAACAGGAGCCCGGAGGAGTGATCAGTGGAGAGGGGAGGAGGGGAGACATTTGTCCAGCTTTGTAGGAGAGCTGGGACTGGAGTCCAGGAATTCTCAGTCCCATGAAAGCATCCCCAGATTAGCATAACCAGTGGTGGCAACGGGGATGAGACAACCATTGATCTCCCTCCTTCTGACAGCCCAGGGTAGAGAGGCTGGCTCCTGTCACTTCCCCAGATTCTTGCTTGGACAGCTTCCCAGATATGTGCCTGGGTCGGGCATCCCCTCTGCCCTGGGCGGGGAGAGCCGAGTCTTCCCAGGGTGGAAGGAGAACTCAGTTGTCAGGCATGCCCAGCCACTGAGGGCTGGGGGGAGGTGCCATGTCTTGTTCCATTTGCCAGGGGCTCACACTGCCCCAGGCTCTGTGCCGGGCTCTGTGCCAGGCACTGGGGGGCAGGAGCAGAAGGTTGTAGAAGCCTTCCCTTGACTTACCTTCCTTCCCCAACCAGAAGTATGCTTTCCAGCAGCATTTCAGTCATTCTTGAGTTCAGGAAATTGTTAATAATTTTATGCAATAATGTACTTTTAAAAATCTGTGACCATAATAAAAAGTACAGTTAATTGAACATTTTCATAGCCTTTCCACAGGCTGACTTATTGTTTTAAGTGTCTCTCTCTTTTTTCTTTTTTTTTTTTAGAGAGGGAGAGAGGGAGGAAGGGCAGAAGGAGAGAGAGAGAATCTTAAGCAGGCTCCACACCCAGCGTGGATCCCTGAGAGCGCAGAGCCCAACATGGGGCTCTATCTCATAACCCTGAGATCGTGACCTGAGCTGAAATCAAGAGTCGGGTGCTTAACTGACTGAGCCACCCAGACGCCCCTTTTAAGGTTTCTTAAAATGCAATCTAGAATTTTTTTTTCATTTTTTTAAGAGCATCTTTTTTTTTTTAAAGGGATAGTTGACATATAAACATTATATTAGTTTCAGGTCTACAACAATGATTAGATATTTGCGTGTATTGTGAAATGATCACCACAATACGTCTAGTTAACATCCAAGAACATCTTGGGGTGCCTGGGTGGCTCAGTTGGTTGAGTGTCTGCCTTCGGCTCACTCATGGTCCTGGGGTCCTAGGATCAAGTCCCACATGGGGCTCCCTGCTTGGCAGGGAGTCACTTCACCCCCTACCTCTTCCCTCTGCTCAAATAAATGAATAAAATCTTTAAAAAGAAAAAAAAAGTGATGTTATTTAAAAAAAAAAAAGACATCCAAGAACATCTTAAAAAGTTACAGGATGGCTTAATTTATTTTTTCTACCCCAGATTCTGGTCCAGTGGCTAGTGCCAGGCCTTGGCTGACTTTCCACCTATCTGGGGTGAAATGAGAAAATTACAGGTGTAAGTGTGTGTATAACATTGAGTAAGGATGTCAGTTCCCCACTTCCTGGAAGAAGTGTCTTGAGCTTTCCTTACTATATTTTGGAAGATTATAATATCCTCTATTTTATGAAATGATAGTGTTAGTCTGCAGATAATGTTTTTCAGCATCCTTACTTTTCAACCCATATCAACTGTCCTATTAAAAAATATTATTTACGAAACTTGAAAATCTGGGAGCCACTGACACTGCTTCAGGATTCAGCCCTTTGGCATCTCTTGCCTCCTTTGATCAGATTCAACCAATACTGGTCAAATATGGCTCAAGTCCTTGACTCTGCCAGGTATGCACTAATCTAACTTGATTAGTGAATAATCTACCTCACTCAGCCTCAGCCTCCTGTTCTGTAACTTGGGGATATTAATATTTCCCAGGATCATTCTGAAGATTAGCTAAGGTAGTGTAGACATCATAGTGCCCAGTACATCCTGAGTACGGTGTCTTACCCCATCTGTCAAGGTAATTACCACTGCCTCCCTATAGTTGGCGAAACACCCCCTCTAACAAAGAATAAGCATGGTAAAACCATGGCTTGGATGACAACGACTTCTTCTTCTTCTTCTTCTTCTCTTTCTTCTCCTTCTTCTTTTAAAGAATTTATTTGAGAGAGAGAGAGAGAGAGGGAGGGAGAAAAGCAGAGAGGAGGGAGAGGGATAAGCAGACTCTGCACTGAGCATGGAGCCCGACATGGGGCTCAATTCCAGGACCCTGAGATCCTGACCTGAGCCTAAACCAAGAGTCAGACGCTTAACTGACTGAACCACCCAGGCACCGCCCCCCATGGCTTGGACTTCTTTTCTTTTAAAATTTTATTTATTTACTTGAGATAGAGAGTGAGCAAGAGAGCCGGGGCAGGGGAGCAGAGGGAGAGGGAGAAGCAGGCTCCCCGCTGAGCAGGGAGCCCGATGCGGGGCTCGATCCCAGGACCCTGGGATCATAACTTGAGCTGAAGGCAGACACCTAACCGACTGAGCCACCCAGGCGCCCCCATGACTTGGACTTTTTTTTTTTTAAAGATTTTATTTATTTATTTGAGAGAGAGAGAATGAGAGATAGAGAGCACGAGAGGGAAGAGGGTCAGAGGGAGAAGCCAACTCCCTGCTGAGCAGGGAGCCCAATGTGAGACTAGATCCTGGGACTCCCGGATCATGACCTGAGCCGAAGGCAGTCGCTTAACCCGCTGAACCACCCAGGTGCCCTGGCTTGGACTTCTGATGCTTTGCCCCTAATACAGGGAAGGATCAACTTCCTTGGAAGGAAGTTGTGGTAACCATAGGTCCTGAGAGGAAAGGGTAATTGTCTCTGAACTAGAGGTTGGGAAGTTTCAGCTATAACTGGGGTGAGGGTAATAGCAAAAGGTCTGGCCAAGAGCTGGAAGAAGGAACAGGTGGGCAGGGAGGGCCTCATGGTTGGTGGCACAAGCCACAAAAATCTAAGGAGAGGTCAACCAGTATCAGACTCCCCACTGAGGGTTTCCGTGGCAATGATGAGAAATCCTGCTCTGGGAACCCCTTCCCTACAGAGGGAGGGCTGCCTTCGGCTAGTGAGGGAGGCAGCCTAAGTAACTAGATCCAAGGCAAGATCTGGTATAGCTGGACATCAGTCCTGTCTTGCCTTTGGAAGGATCCTACTACAGCATCCATCCTCACATTGACCTCCTACCCTCTACCTTCACTTCATTGTTGTCTCATTTCTTCCAGAGGCGCCAAAAACCAGATCAGCCCCCCAGACCAGAGCCACAGGAACTAGGTCCCCTCAACGGGGACACAGGTGAGTAGCCAGCCCTATAAATGCCCTCCCCACCATCCATGAGGTTTCCTACTTTATCAACAAAGCTGATATTTAATTATCTCATGAGACCTTAGGTAGGTTACATTAATAGCAGTGTCATGTCTAAAATCAGGGAGGTGATACTCCTGACCTGTACTTGCCTGTTCCTGGCTACTGATGCCAGGAACTGATGCCTCCGCACATGGAGGGTTGAGTTTATTTCTGGAAAGTACATTTTCAGGAGAATCCAGAAAAATTGGGAGGGAGTACAGTAGAAACAGATCAGGCTGATAAGAAATCTGGAAACCCAGTCCTGTAAGGAGCAGTTAAAGGAGCAGAGGTTGTTCTACCTGGAAAGAAGATGTTGCAATAAAACACAACAGTTCTCTCCAAGTGTCTGAAGTACCCTCAGAAGAAAGATAAGCCTTGTTCAGTGTGACCCAGAGGTCCATTCAAGGGCCTTAGGGTGGCAGAAACAGGCAGGCAGAATTCAGTTCAGTCTCAAAGGATTTTTTGTGTGATTGTTGGTTTAAAACCACCAGAGCTACCTAGTAATGAAACAAGCACTCCATCTCGGAAAGTGTTCAGTTACAGACTGGAGACTGGCAGGGCCATTGTAAACGAAGTTTAAGTACCAGATAAGCAATTGGATCAGAATTCAGAGGCTCTGTAATCTGCCTCTGCACAAGAATTACCTGGGGGAACTTCAAAGATACACATTCTGGGCCCCACTGCAGACCGACTCGACAAGAGTCTCTGGGAGTGGGGCTGAAGACCTGTCCTGGTAGTGATGATCTATCTTTATTATAAGCTTCTCCCTGGCAGGTGCCAGTCCAGCTACTGGTCTTGTGGACCAACGTTTGGGACCCTGAGCCAAATGGTTTGTGAGAGTCTGGGGTTCTCTGAACTTGACCCCAGTGGTTCCCCAGGACCCAGGGCACTGACTCGCTCCCCCCAACCCCCATCCTGACAGGCAGCCCAGGCCAGCTTCCTGGCTAGCAGGCCCACTCCTCACCTTTCTCCTCATGCCCTTTGCCAACCCTATGGCACTCTGTAATAATAATACTAACATCAGTAATGATGCCAACTGGACCAGTAATGCCAACCCCTCTAATGCTTGTCAGGAGCAACGATGACTCTCTAGAGAGCATTCAGTAAACAAGAAGGTACATTTATTGAGCTATCTCTAAATGCCTGGCACAACGCTTCCTGCTTTATGTGCGTCAGCAGGCAGAGTAAGGTGACAGGAGAGCTTGCCGTGGGATCAGACTGTGCAGGGTTCACAGCCCCTCCCCCGACCGTGAACTGCGTGATCCTGGGCCAGTTGTGTAACTTCTCTGTCCCTCAGTTTCCTCATCTGTGAAATAGGGATAAACATAGTACCCACCACAGTGGGTTGTTGTGAGGACTGCATATTCCCCGTGAGGCACCTGGGACAGGGCTGGCATGCTCTTGGGCACATGGTAAGCTCTCAGTACTCCTTACCTTGCTGGTGTTATTTCTGTTGCCATCATTTCCTGATCTGATCATCTCCACAGCCCTGTGAGCTAGATATTATTATCCCGATTTCCCACAGTGGGTGAGTGAAGCAGAGAGGGCGGGTCGTGCCTCAGGGCCCACCCAGAGCCTATTGGACTCACAGGGGCAATGGCAGGGCCTGTTCTGGAGTCTCCCTAAGCAAGGGCTAGACTTCCTGTTTGCGTCTCCTTCCCACTCACAGCAGCCCCTCTGCCTCCAGCTGGAGGGGGGGGGCGATGCTAAAGGTCAGGGTTCACACACCCAGACCCTCACAGGCCCCAGCAGGTAGAGCAGGTGACTCTGGCCAACGGCAGAACCATGTCCTGGGCGAAGCGGGAGACAGCTGTACCTCAGCTTCAGCTCCTGGCTGGCACAAAGGTACACGCTACCAGTTCTTTGGCTTCTTGAAGAAAAGTTGGAAATCTGTATATGAAGTAAAAGTTGCCCAGCAACGATGAAATCTCAGCAAATTCTTTTTACCTTATTTTTTTTAAGATTTTATTTATTTATTTGACAGAGAGAGACACAGTGAGAGAGGGAACACAAGCAGGGGGAGCGGGAGAGGGAGAAGCAGGCTTCCCACTGAGCAGGGAGCCCAACGTAGGGCTCGATCCCAGGACCCTGGGATCATGACCTGAGCTGAAGGCAGACGCTTAACCATCTGAGCCACCCAGGTGCCCTCCCCTCCCCCCCTTTTTTTTACTTTAGATATCAGTTAGAGCAAATAACACCATTATGGGCTGAGTCCGTCCTGTGAGTTACCAGCTCTGCTGTAGATCATAGGGGGCAGAATGAGACCCCTGGCTCCCGCACTAAGGAGGGTCTCCAAAGCCGGAGAGATGTGAGCGACTGCCACTGGAGGTTGATCTCCCAACTGAAACCATTCTTGCGGTGGAGACTGGAGATCTCAGCCCTTAGCCCTGGCCTCCGACATCCTCTCCGCCAGGCCCTGGCCTCACCTCTGCTCTGTGTGAATTTTTTGCTTCCTTGCGTGTAGCCACAGCTGTCCAGCTCTGTGCATCTGAGGAGGCTGAGGAGTGCCAGAAGGAAATAACCAGAATTCTCCAGCAACACGAAGAGGAGAGGAAGAAATGGGCACAACAGGTAAGTCCAGGTAACACCCGGCCCTTCTCTCTTCCTCCTGCTTAGCTAACCTTGCTCAATGCCAGAATGAGGATCACCTTTGGATTTAGGTGTTCTAAGTATCTCTTACTCCTTCACCAAGAAGGAAGTCCTTTATCTTTTGAATAAATAGTTGTAAGTGCTTGCATATAATTCATTATATTCATTGTATGCGGTGAAAGATCAGGAAACACTAACACAGTAGAAAGACTTCCTGCCTGGGGCGGGCATCAGGATTAGAAGACTCCTACATCCCCTTCTCCTAGACAATTCTCTGGGAGCCCCCTTCTAAGATCTAAAGAAGGCAGAGTCAGCCACACCTGCTGTGTCTTGGAGGTCTTGTTCCCACTGAGCTCAGGTCGTTCCCGTCACACAGACAATGGGGTGGGACTCTGATCACCAACCTCTACAAAGCTCCGGGGGTTGGTGTGTGAATAAGCGAGGCTGCGCTGAACCTGCTCAGTCTCATGCTACTGGCCACCTCCCGCCCCCAGGTGGAGAAGGAGAAGGAGCTAGAGCTTCAAGAGAAACTGGATGAACAGCGAAGGGTCCTGGAGGGAGAGCATGAGGAGACCCTGCAAGGTAAGGATGGAGATGCTTCACTAGCAAGGGTGTGGAAGGCTCCTTCTTTTGTCCCCACCTCCTGAGTTCACAGGGGTCTCCCACTGGCCCCCACCTCCTGCCTCTGGCCCCTCCCTTCTGCCTCTGCCCCTCTCTCCTATCACTGGCCCCTCCTTCCTATCACTGGCCCCTCCCCCTGCCTCTGGTCCACAAATAGTTGGCTGCTTCAGGGCTGGAGTCTTCAGGGTCCTTGGGACTTGTCCTTTTGGACATGACTTTAAAACTGACACCATGCTTTGTCTAACCTTAGTTGAGAGATTTTTTTTTTCCCTTTCCATTTTAAAAGCAAGTCACATTCCTTAAAGGAAATTTGAAAACTCTAGACAAATAGGATAATTTTTAAATATCCATATTCCTTCCCTACAACAATGACAGCTCTTAAAATTTATAGTTGGGTTATTTTTTTCAAATAACTTTTTTCTTTTTATATGTGATAAGACCATCATAAAAATTTACAATCTATGGGTTAAACAAAACGATCTTAGAGCATCGTGGTTAGGACCTCAGGCTCTGCAGTCACAGTCCCGGGGTTTGGATCCCAGCTTCACCTCTTCCTCTTAGTGGCTGTGTAACCTTGAAGAATTGGGTTAACTTCGTTCATAGGGTCTTTGTGAGAATTAAATGATTTAATGTACAGATAGATGGATAGGTAGATAAAATTTAGAATAGCGCCTAATATTTCACAAGATACTTAGCAAACAATTATTAGTACTTATTATTTTCTTATTGAGAAAATTAAAATTATGTGTAATTCCACCCAGAACTAGTCACTGTTACCCCTTTGACATAGATCCCTTTTTTTTTTTTAAGACTTTATTTATTTGACAGAGAGAGAGAGAAATAGCCAGAGAGGGAACACAAGCAGAGGGAGTGGGAGAGGGAGAAGCAGGCTCCCTGCTGAACAGAGAGTCCGATGCGGGGCTCGATCCCAGGACCCTGGGATCATGACCTGAGACGAAGGCAGACGCTTAACCAACCGAGCCACCCAGGCACCCCTGTAGATCCCTTTCATTCTGTGTGTGTGTGTGTGTGTGTGTGTGTGTGTGTGTGTGTGTGTGTGTGTGTGTGTGTGTGTGTCTCTCTCTCTCTACCTGGGATATTCATCTATATACATACACACACAGACTTTGGGGGGAGGAGACAAATTGTTCTCACTTTGAATTCTATTAACATCTTGTCATTAAACTTCTGTAACATAAGTTTTAGTAATTACTCAGCAATCCACTGTCAGCCCTTGTTCATTTAACTGAGCCCCAGTTGGTTAGGCATTTAGGTAATTTCAAACTTTTGCTATTGTTTATAATAGCAATGATACTTACACAGTGAACCCTGTTTTGTAAAATCTTGGCCACATTCATGATTTTATCTTTAGAAACTAGTAGAGTTGGTGTGACCAAGTTTATATATATTTTTTTATTTTGATAAAATACACATAAGACTGTTACCATTAGTGACATTTCATACATTCAGAGTGCCCTGCATCCATCACCCCATCCCATTCCAGCACGCACTCATCACCCTGAGAGTAAGCCCCATCCCCACCAAGCAGTCACTCCCTGCCCCTCCCCAACCTCCTAGCCCCTGGCAGCCACCAGTCCACTCGCTGTCCATGGTTTTGTCCATCCTAGACACTCACTAAATAGAATCATGCCATCTGTGACCCCCACGTCCGGCTTCTTCACCCAGCATGATGTTTGCAGGGCGCATCTATGCTGCACTGTACATTTGCACTCTTTCTTTTTCTCTCTCCCATTTTAAAAGCTACTCCATCCCTTTTTATGGCAGAGTCATATTCCATTATCGTTGGCATGGACGCACCACACTTTGTTATCCATTCATTAGTTGATGAACACCTGGGCTGCCTCCCCCCTTTGGCAACCGTGAATAGTGCCACTAGTACGAGCACTTTCGGTTCCCCTGGGTGTACACCCAGCAGCAGAATGGCGGGGTCATACAGCAAATCTGTGCTCAACTTTATGAGAGACGGCCAAACGGTCTGCCACCGCAGCTGCACCATTCTGCATCCCAAGAAGCGACACCCAAGGGCTCCAATTGCACCCCAAGGGCTCCAATTGCACCACATCCGCGCCAACACTTGTCATTTTCCATTGTTGTTGTTACTGTTGTTATTGTTGCCATCCTAGTGAAGTGTGGAGTGGTAGCTCATGGGTTTTTTTCTTTGCATTTCCCTAATACCTAATTGTGCTGAGCATCTTTTCATGTGCTTTTTGGCCATTTGTATATCTTCTTTGGAGAAGGTTATGTACGTTTTTAATGTTATTGAAACAGACCTAGAAAATGTTATACCAGTGTTTCCGTTAATCATTGGTATTTGCATGATCTTTCCCGAGAACTATCTTTTAAAAATACAGGTAGGATTTTTTTTTAAGATAGACAGATTTGAGAGAGAGAGAGAGAGAGAGCACGAGCAGGGAGAGGAGCAGGGGGGAGGGAGTAGGAGGGGAAAGAATCTCAAGGAGACCCCATGCGGAGCCTGACACAGGGCTTGGTCTCAAGACCCTGAGATCATGCCCCGAGCTGAAACCAAGAGTCAGATGATCAATTCACTGAGCCACCCAGGTGCCCCCAGTTAGAAATTTTAGATACTGTTCTTTTCATTTAACATTGTTTCCAACATGTTTCCAAATAATTATGCTGCTTGTAAATGTTGATAAAGTTAGACCATTGCATACATGGTTTTCCTTATATCCTGTGAGTCTAGACTTCCAGATTTTAACTGCTGTAAATAACACCGCACTAAACGTCTTTTGCATAAAGATGTGCCCACATTTCACGATATGTCCTTAGATTCCCAGAAATGGAATAACTAGAACAGAGGCCTGAACAATTTTAAGATTCTTGAAACATATTGCAACACTAGCACAAAATGTTTTGGAATGGATTTGAAGCCTGAAGAGCTGTGTTAATTCTACTGTGCTGTGCAGTGTTGGGCCTGTCACTCAACCTCTGCTAAGTTTCTACATCTACGGAAACTACCTTGAATCTCAGGTCACCTTCCATATCTCTAAAATCTATCTTCCCCTTGTTATGAGGCTATTGTAGGAAAACAGCTCTGTTCTCCATGCATTGCTTTGATACTACTTTTAGTATTATAAATAAATTGATAAGAAAATTTTCCCTCATGTAAAATCCCCAGAGGAGAAGACACTGCCAGTCCTGAGTTCTTCCCATCGGTCAGAATTCCTTCATAGTTATTTCTAAATCACTTGGCTTATATTAGGTGGTACATAAGTGTGTGTTAAATGAATGAATAAAAGCATAGTGGGAGGGAAGAAATAAGATTTTATGCGTTTGGGGGACAGTACATAGATGACTGGGAGAAGCTGGTGGTGGTTCTTCACCTTTGATGACCCCTTGTTGTCTTTTATTTTCTTTTTTAAATTGTCATACAGTAAAATTGACTTTTTTGGCATACAGTTCCATAAATTCTAGCACAGGTATACATTCATGTAATCATCACTCTAATCTGGTACAAAACAGTTCCAACTCCCCCCCAAATTCTCTCAGGCTATCCTTTTTTTGGTAAGATTTTATTTTTATTGGAAAGAAAGAGAGAGAAAGCTCACGAGCAGGGGAAGGGGCAGAAGGAGAGGAAGAGAGAGACTGCCAAGCCGACTCTGCACTGAGCGAGGAGCCTGACAGGGGGCTCCATCCCACAAGCCCGAGATCATAACCCCAGCAGAAACCAAGAGTCAGACGCTTAACTGACTGAGCCACCCGGGTGCCCCTCAGGCTGTCCTGTACTCAACTCCACCCTACTCCAATTCCTGGCACCTGCTGATTCGTTCCCCATCACTGTAGTTTTGTCTTTTCAAGGCTGTTCTATAAACAAAGAAATACCTAATTTTTTATTGTATCCTCTCTCACTCATCATGGCATGTTTTTTTTTAAAGATTTTATTTATTTATTTATTTATGGGGGGGAAGGGGAGGGGCAGAAGGAGAGGGAGAAGCAGGCTCCCCACTGAGCAGGAAGCCAGATGTGGGGTTCCATTCCAGGACTCTGGGATCATGACCTGAACTGAAGTCAGATGCTCAGCCGACTGAGCCACCCAGGCACCCCCTCATCATGATGTCTTTGAGAGTCATCCAAGTTGTGTGTATTAATAGTTCCGGGTTTTTTTCTTCACTGCCGAGTTGTATTCCATTGTTTACTCATCCACCCACTTGTAGGACATTTGGGTGTGAAGAAAGCCTCTTCTGAACCTTCACGTACATATTCCTGTGTGTTCATAAATTTCCATTTCTCTTGGGTAAATAATGCAGGACCAGGATGGATAGGCCATATAATAAATATATGTTCAGCTTTATGAGAAACAGGAAACTGGTTTCCTAAGTGGCCATGGTTTTGTATTCCCATAAGCAATATAGGAGTTCCACTGTTCCTTCTCACTAAACACTTGCCAATTTTTCTTTTAAATTTTAGCTGTTCTAATTGGTGTGTGGTGATATCTCATCATGGGTTTGATTTGCATTTCAGTAATGACTAATGATGTTGACCATTTTTTCTTGTGCTTACTTGCTGTCTGTATATCATCTGGTCAAATGTCCATTCAAATCTCTTACCCATTAACTAGATTGCTTGTTCTTACTGTTGAGTTTTGAGAGATCTTTATATATTTTGGATGCAAGTCCTTTGTATTTGCAGATATTTTCTCCCAGGCTGTAGGGTTGGTTTTTTTTTTCTCATTCTCCTAACAATGTATGTCATAAAGCAAAGCTTTTAATTTTGATAAATTTCAGTTTATTATTTTTTCTTCTATTCAATATACTTTTGGTGTCATATCTTAAAAATTCTATGCTGAGGGTGCCTGGGTGGCTCAGTTGGTTAAGCAACTGCCTTCGGCTCAGGTCATGATCCTGGAGTCCCGGGATCGAGTTCCGCATCAGGCTCCCTGCTCAGCGGGGAGTCTGCTTCTCCCTATGACCCTCCACCCTCTCACTTACTCTCTCTCTCTCTCTCTCTCTCTCATTCTCTTAAATAAATAAATAAATAAATCTTTAAAAAAAAATTCTATGCTGAACTCCAGGTAACAAAGATCTTCTATTTTGTCTTCCAAAATTTGTATGATTTTAAGTTTTATATTTAGATCCATGACCCATATTATTGTGTGATTTTTCTTCTTTAGACTGTTAATATTGTGGATTACATTGATTTGAGTTTCAAATTTTGAACTAGCCTTGTATTCCTGGCATAAGCCCTACTTGGTCACATTATATTATTCTTTTTTATATATTCCTGAATTTGATTTGCTAATATTTTACTGAAGATGTTTGTGTCTGTGTTCATGAGGGCTGTTGTTCTGTACCATCTGGTTTTAGTTTCAAGGTTTGCTTGCCTCATGGAATGAGTTGAAAACTGTCCCTTCCTCTTTCATTTCTGGAAGAGATTGTATGGAACTGGTATTGTATCATTTTTAAATGTTCAGTAGAATTTGTGAATGAAACCATCTGTTCTCAAACATTTCTTTTCCAGAAAGTAGTTAAGTACAAATTTGAATTCTTTTGTAGTTATAGAAATGCCCAACTTACGTGTTTTACCTTGGGTGAGTTTTGGTAGTTTGTGGTTTTTCAGGAATTGGTACATTTCATCTAAGTTGTCAAGTGTGTATGCGCAGAATTGCTCGTAATAATCTCTTACTGTTGTTTTAAATATCTTCTATGTCTGTGGTGATATTCCTTCTTAATTTCTTGATATTGGTAGTTTGTGTATTCTCTTTTTTCTTTGTCAGTCTTGCTTAAGGTTTATCAACTTTATTAATCCTTTCCAAAAACCGGTTTTTGGTTTCATTGATGTTTTTCCCGCTTTTTCCATTTTCAATCTCATTGATTTCTGTTATCTTTATTTCCTTCTGCTTGTTTGCTTTATATTTAGTTAGCTCTTCTTTTTATGATTTCTTACACTAGGAGCTTAGATTACTGGTTTGAGACTTTTCTCCTTTTCTTTTTTTTTTTTTTTGACTTTTCTCCTTTTCTAACAGAAGCATTTAGTGCTATAAATTTCTCCCTAAGCACTGCATTATCTGCATCCCACAGATTGATATTTTGTATTTTCATTTTCGTTCAGTGCAAAATATTTTCTAGTTTCCCTTGAGACTTCCTCTTTGGCTCATTGAACACTTGTAAGTGTTTGGAGATTTATAGTTCTCCTTCTGTGACTGATTTCCACTTTGATTTCATTATAGTCAGAGAACATAGTTTGTATTTTCCTCCTTTTATAAATTGTTAAGGCTTGTTTTATGACTCAGGATATAGTCTATCTTGTGAGTGTTTCATGGGCACTTGAAAAAATGTGTATTCTGCTACTGTAAGTTGTAATTTATAAATTAGTTAAATCAGGGTATTGACAGTGTTCAGTTCTCCAAATTCTTACTGATTTTATGCCTCCTTTTTCTACTGAACGCTGAAGAGTGTTGAAATCCCCTACTATAATTGTGTATATTTGTCTATTTCTCCTTTCAGTTCTGTTAGTTTTTGCTTCATGTGTTTCAAAGCTCCTTTGTTAGGTATATAAACATTTAGGATTGTTATGTTTTCTTAGCGAACTGACCTCTTCATCATTATGTAATGTCAATGTCTTTATCCCCGATATCGTTCCTTATTCTTAAGTGTACTTCATCTGAAATGAATATAGCCACCACCACTTTCCTTTGATTCATGTTGCTTTCTCTACCTTTTTATTTTTAATCTACCTGTGACATATAGTTAAAGTGGGTTTCTTGTAAATAGCACAGAGTTGGGTATTTTTTTGAAGACCCAGTCTGACAATCTCTGTCTTTTCTTTAGGATGGTTAGACCACTTAGTTTAGTGTCCATATTGATACGGTTGGATGTAGGCCTGTCATTTTTGTATCGGTTTTCTGGTTGTTCTGTTTTTTATGCCCTACTTTCCTTTCCCTGCTTTCTTTTGGAGTATTTGAACATTTTTTAGTATTCCATTTTAACTTGTCTCTGGTCTTTTTTATTATATCTCTTTGTATAGTTCTTCTTTTTTTGTGATTGCTCTAAGAATTAAAAAATACTTAAGAGTCTACTTAGAATTCACATTTTGCCATTTCCAGGGGGATGTAGAAAGCCTACCATTGGGACGCCTGGGTGGCTCAGTTGGTTGGGCACCTGCCTTCACCTCAGGTCATGATCCTGGGGTCCTGGGATCCAGCCCCCCATTGGGCTCCTTGCTCAGTGGGGAGCCTGCTTCTCCCTCAGCCCTCCGCCCTGCTTGTGCTCTCTCTCTCAAATAAATAAATAAAAATCTTTTTAAGCCTACCATCCTGTAGATCCCTATCCTCTCTCCTTTTTGTTGTACTGGTCTTAGGTATTACATCCACATACATTGAATGCCCCATCAGACTATGTTGTACCATTTATAACATTGATTTACCATCAATCATATTTTAAAGAGCACCAGGGGAGAAGAAGACGACAACTAGTCTATTATATTACCCAGGCATTCACCAGTTCTGTTGCTCTCCCTATACTCCTGAAGTTCCGAGCTTCCCTCTGGTATCAATTGCTTTCTGTCTGAAGAATTTCCTTAAGCAGTTCGTTTTTTGTTTTTGTTTTTGTTTTTTTTTTTAAGATTTTTATTTATTTGACAGAGAGAGACACAGCAAGAGAAGGAACACAAGCAGGGGGAGTGGGAGAGGGAGAAGCAGGCTTCCTGCTGAGCAGGGAGCCTGATGCGGGGCTCGATCCCAGGACCCCGGGATCATGACCTGAGCCGAAGGCAGACGCTTAACGACTGAACCACCCAGGCGCGCCCCCCCCTTAAGCAGTTCTTTTAGAAAGTCTGCAGATGAGGAATTATCTTAGCGTTTCTTCATCTGAGAATGTCTTAGTTTCACTTTCTTTCCTGAGGATATTTTCACTGGCTATAGGATTCTAGATTTACAGTTCTTTTATTTTGGCAGTTTTTATTCCTTATTTATGTTCTTACTCTGTCTAGTCTCCAAGGTTTCTAATAAGAAATCCACAGTCATTCAAACTGCTGTCTCCTCTAAGTAATGCACCATCTTTCTCTGGGTCAGTTCCAGATTTTTTCTTTGTCGTTAGTTTTCAAAAATGATGTGTCTGGGTGTGGATTTCTTTGGGTTTCTGCTGTTTGGGGTTCAGTGAGTGTCTTCAGTCTGTAGGTTTATATTTTGCCAGATTTGGGAAGCATTCAACCATTCTCTCTTCAAATACAGTTTCTGTACCACACTGTTTCTCTTCTCTTTCTGAGACTCTGATGCACAAATGTTAGACATTTTTGGATTGTTTTATAGGTCCCTGAGGCTTTCTTCATTTTTTCCCAATCATTTTTCTCTCAGTTGTTCAGGCTGGATAATCTCTATTGATCCATATTCAAGTTCACTGGCTCTTTATCTGTGTCATCGCTATTCTGCTACTGAGCCCACCCAGTGAGGTTTTTTTAATTTCATTTATTACATTTTTTAGTTCTAAAATTTCCTTTTGGTTCTTTTTAATAGCTACTATATATTTGCTAGGGCTTTCTATTTTTCCATTCTTTTCAAGAGTACTGACCCTTACTTCATGAGGCATTTTTATATCAGCTGTCTTAAAGTCTCTGTTAATAATTCCAACATCTGTAGCATCTCAGTGTTGGCATCTGCCGAATGTCTTTCTCAGCCAAGTTAAGATTTTCCTGCTTCTTTGTATGCTGAGCCATTTTGGATTTGTATGCTGGGCCATTTGGATTCATATGCTGAGCAATTTTGTATTATATCCTGAAATATTTGAAAACATGAGATTCTTGAGTCTTGTTTAAAACTCTCGGTTTCATGGTACTTCAAATTCTGGTCTTCTTGCCCAGCCTCCCTGCTGCCATTTACTTTTCAGAGTCTGCAAATAGCTATTCCACTCATTCTGTCTAGGTTTTATAGCTACATTCAGTAGGACGAACTGTATGGAGTGTACATCCTCTAGCTTACCTAGAATCAGAAACTGTCTTGATAGGCAGATTAAATTCAGCCCATAATTGGAAAAAATTCAGCCTGCCATTTTTATACAGCTGATCTCTTGAACTTTTGACTGTCTGTCACATTTATGCTATGACTGAACGTGGTTTTCTCTGTGTCATTGCCTACAGTGACACGGGCCCACTGTATACCCGGGCCTTTGGCCGTAGGAAGCTTTTTTTTTTTTTTTCCCTGTCCTCTCTGTCCTGTTTCCATCCCACCCATTGGTTGGTCACTTTCTAGTTGTCTTCTTTCAGCTGGGGCAAGGTTGGAATTTTCCACAAGGAACTCTATAGGGGAGGTGGGATAAGAAACCTAACTATATTGATTGGGGGGAATAATAGCAAATCTGCGCAGCACTGCCCGGTCTGGAAAACACTCGTGCACCCCTTTCTCACGTCATCGCTGGCCGTCCCTTAGAACAGCTCGTTTCACAGTTGAGGCAGTAGAACGTTTCAATATTTGAAGTGATCTCCTCAAGGTTCCTCTGTTGTGAAAGAAGCAGAATAAGGACAAGGTGGATTTCCTGGCCCCGGATCGAATGTTCCTACCGCAGTTTTGTGCCATGGTTTGAGAAATAACAATTCAATGGTTTCAAAGTTTGGGGACCCCAGCTTGCAAAACATTGGCCCTATGCATTTTCATGGCATGGTGAACAAGCTTGCTGCAGGATCTTTGGGTCTTAGCCTCAGTGAGGCGTGGGTGGCTCCCGTAATCTGGAAGCGTTCACAGTTCCTCCCAAGATATAATTTGTTTCCATTTCCATGAGCTTTTATTAAATATCTACTATATTTCTGACACAGCTGCAAGCCCAGTATACGAAGGATGAATAAGACCATCCCCAGCCCCCTGGCCCCCATGGGCCCCAGCCGATCGCCCAGCTTCTCTGGGCCTCACGGGGCCTGTCAGGAGGCTTTAGGGTAAAGTGCCTGGGTGTCACAGCTCACGGAGATCTCCTTTCCCTACAGTCCTCCAGGCCTCACATGAGCAAGAGAAGGAAGCCCTTGCCCACTCCTTCCAGGAGGCCAAGGTGACCCTGCAGGTGAGAGGAGTCTCATGGCCGTCTCTGCGGGGGAGGGGAGGACCTGCGGGAAAGCCGCCTGGCCTCTACCCAGGTGTGAGGGACGGAGGTGAGTGTCTTCTGTGTATCCAGCCCCTCGAGGTGGTGACTGAGCTGTTAGCTCAAGAGGACTTGGTGTGAGATCAGGGTTGGCCTGTTTCTCTGAGGACTGTGGTTGGAGGATCTTGGAGACCCCATGGGCCGGGTACCACGGTGCGACCAGACTGGCAGGTGGATGCACGGGGAGCTGTGGAAGCAAGAAGGAAGGCATCTGAGCCAATTTATCAGGTCAGGGACTTCCCGCAGGGATGAAACCTCAGCTGGAACCTGAAGGATGGGTTGGAATTCTTCCTATGAAGAAGAGTAAGAGGGGTGCCCCAGGTAGGAAAACAAAACAAAACAAAACAAAACAGTGTGCTTAAAGACATAGAGAAGAGAGGGAAATATGATTACCTGTGGAACTGAAAGAAGTCCCAGATGTCCTGGGATGCAGAGTATGGGTGGGAGGGAACTGAGGCTGGAGAGGGGGCAAGAGCCCAGTGGTAGGACCCATGAGCCGTATGAAAGGCGCACTCTATCCTGAAGGTATTGGGCAGGGTTTGGGTGCGGGAAGCTCTTGGGAGGGGAACGTAGGAGGCAAAAACGCACCTGGCAGTGGGAGGCCTAAGAGGGAAGACTGGGAAAGTGCAGAGCTCGGCTTGGGTGGGCTTTGAATACCAGGCTAACACCACCAGCCTTGAACACCCAGACGTTGTCTCCAAGCGCACTGGGCATCATTAAAGGCTTTATGACCAGAGATGGGGCTTATATGTTTCAGGCAGCAGTTAAAGCAAATCAAGCCTGCATTGGTGGGTAGGGCAGAGTAAAGATGGAAGAACCCAAACTGCCCCCTCTGTGGGATGTGCGGAAGTCCACCTCCAGCCTTTATGAACCACGCTTTGACCATCTCCCTCCCGTCCCCTTCTCCAGGAGACCATAGATGGACTATCCTCACAGCTGGAGGTCTTCCAGGCCAAGATGAAGAGGGTAGAAGAGTCCATTCTGAGCCGAGACTATAAGAAGCACATCCAGGCAGGTGGCAGTACACCTGGGAGCTTTTCCTTCTCAAATCTCCGGGGAGGTCAGGCCCCAGGCAACAGGAAAGGCCAGGCCCTCTTCAAGGCCAGGGCTAGACCTGACACTCTTACTTTCACAAGGGCCTGGAAGAAACAGGGTCCCCATGTCACTGAGGGGTAAAGTAAGGGTGAGAGAGAAGCATAGGGGATAGTAAAGTGCTTGGGCTCTGGATTTGGAAGGAACTAGGTACAAAGAGCTAACCTACCAGTTAGCATAAACAACTTAACCTCTCTGAGCTACAGTTCCTCATCTATGGTGGGAATAGGCCTTGCCACAGAGGTTATTATTAGGCCAGAAGGAGATCAAGCATATCAAGCTCACTTACAGTGAGCCAAGGGAGGGAAGTGACTTGTGAGAGGCAGACAGTGATTTGGAGGCAGAATGGGAAAGCGGCAGGTAGCCCGTGCCCCTCTCCCCCTGCCTGCTGGTCTGATGCGATCATTCTGGGTCCCTGTCTAGGATTACGGGAGCCCCAGCCAGTTCTGGGAGCAGGAACTGGAGAGCCTACACTTTGTCATCGAGATGAAGAACGAGCGCATTCACGAGCTGGACAAGCGGCTGATCCTCATGGAAACAGTGGTCTGTGCTTAGAAGCAGCTGGGAGGATGTGGCCTCAGGCTTCTCCTTCCTGGGCATTTTCTCTGTAAAGTGTGTGGAGGGAAGGCACTTTGAGGAGGTTCCAGCCTGGGCCACACCTGCTTTGACCTGCCGCCCATGCTGGCCCTTGAGACAGCTGAGGCTGGTCTGTGGCCAGTCTGGGTCAAGCAGTGGCCCCTTCTCATAGGGGCCCTGTGCTTTCTTGGCTACTCCTGTTGCTCTAACTTGGGGGACACCAGGGCAGATACCCTGGCTAATCAGGAGGGGCTGGCCGATGTCAGGCAGGGGCTGGGGAGGAAGGCAAGGCCAAAAAATCAGACAGAAAGGAGGCCAGAATCACCAAGGACAGGCCTGGGGAGTGGTGGGCATGGAACACACCGATGGCTTTGTTTACAGGAAAAGGGAGGCCTTGGGAACCTCGGGTGGAAGCCAAACAGAGATTGTGTTACTCCAGAAGAAGTCTCCCTGCTTGTGTGTGCCACACATCCTCTATTCTAATCCGACCATCTCTGATGTTCCCTGTGAATTCTGTTCAGCCATTTTTGTGGAATAGCATAACAGACACATGTAATTTTATTTATATAGATTATATCCTTCTGACTTTGGAGAACCAAAAATATCCTTTCCCTTATGCACCAATGGAGACGTTAGATGGGAGTGGCTGTATTCTTTTGCTACGTCTCATGTGGCAAAATTAAAAATTGGCAGCCCTGTGTTCACTCCTCAGTTATGTTTTTTAAAGTAATCTTACTGTTTCACGAAATGTAACATCGAGTCCAGAATGAGTCAGTGTTTTCACGACCACAGATAAGAGGGAGGCGATGCCCTACGTTGTGCCATGTGCGGTCGGTGGCTTTCTGAGCTCCTTCTGATTTGTTACAGAAAGAAAAAAATCTGATGTTGGAGGAAAAAATCACCACCCTGCAGCAGGAAAACGAGGACCTCCATGTCCGGGCCCGCAACCAGATGGTTATGTCAAGGTAGCTGTCTCCCAGCCTCCTTTCCTCCCATCACCACCATGGTCCACACCTCCAGTTGGAAGGGTCTCCGAGAACCCAGGGAATGGATTGACAGGTGGGCCCAGGCCTGTCTGGGGAATGTGGTTCCCTCTTTCCTTGAGAGTCAGGAATCCCAACGGACCAGCTCTGCCCAGAAACCTAGGTCTCAGTGCCCTGACTGGTATCTGTCCCCATCCTGGCTGAGTCGGCTCCATGGCAAAGCCCAATACAGGAAGAGGGGACAGGAAATTTCTAGCTGGGGTGACCTAATGAATGAATGAATGAATGAATGTATATGAATGAATGAACCTGTTCTACAGGCTTGGTAAATGAGAGCCAGGATCATGTGTCAGACATAACTCATTGAATTCTTTACATATTATCTCACCTAATCCTCATAATTACTCAAAGAGACGGTCCACCTAGTTATCACTCCCATTTTACAAATGAGGAAGGAACCTGAAATTTGGCAGGAGTAAAGAACTTGTTCGAGGTTACCCAGCTAAGTGGTGGGGCAGATCTGAACCCAGAGATGTCTGCCTGTGAGGGCCACGCTCCTCCGTTGAGGGCTCCAGTGACCTCTTGCATCCAGGCAGACAACCCAGCTGTGGGGGCCCTGATGCAGGCTGGCGGCCCGTCTGAGGAAGGCCTCCTAGAGGACCGAGTTGCTCAGGGCAGCTGCTGACTGGCAACCCGGGGCCCCTGTCTGCATCCACAGGCAGCTCTCGGACGACCTGCTTCTCGCCCGCGAGGCCCTGGAGAAGGAGTCCCAGTTGCGGCGACAGCTCCAGCAGGAGAAGGAGGAGCTGCTGTACCGGGTCCTGGGGACTGACGCCTCCCCTGCCTTCCCCTTGGCCTCTGTCACCCCCACCGAGGTCTCCTTCCTCGCCAGCTAGGGCCCAGGTGCTGGGCCCACCATGACGCCTGTGGTCACAGCTCCCTCTTGAGGATTTACCAGAGAAGACAGCAGGAGCCTCTCATTCTTTTCCCAGGAAGGGCGGAGGGCAGGGGTGAGGTGGGAGCCAGGGTGTGTGCCCAGGGAGCCCTGGGGGCGTGGGCTGTGCAGGATCACCCATGGGGCTTCGAGGCCCCAGATGCACCTTCCCCTGAGTTGGCCCAGGGAACAAGCGAGAGGAGTCCTTCCGTCCCTCCCTGTTCTCTCTGTTCAAATCAGGGAAGTCCTGAGCTTTTTCCAGGGGCAGCCAGTGCCGCCGAGGCCACCCGACAAAGAGACAACCCTCTGCTCCTGACTCGTTAGCATCCCCCAGATGTTCTCGCCTCTGCTCAGGCCCTCCCTTAGCCTCAGTTTACCTCTCCTCTAAAACAGCCAGGGGAACTGAACGAATGATCCTTCAGTCACCACAGTGTCCCATTCTAGGATTGTTTAAAGGTCAGATGAGGGGCTGGGGGACAGGAGAGGAAGTGGGCCAAACCCTGAGAACCAACAGGGAAAGGCGGGCAGCTAGAAAGGGGGTCACTGGAGGCCCTTGGGGCTGGCGGTGCCAGGGACCGACCCAGCCAAGGCAAGGGCTGGGCATGACCCGGGGCATGCCACTGCTCCTGGTCCCAGAGTCTGGTCGGCCCAGGGGTTAAGCCAGAGCTCCTCCTCCCTGACCAGGCAAGGCTCACTCCTCAGCCCTCTGGTCTCTCAGTCTCGGTGCCGCCTGGGCACAGGGCCACCTCGGGGGGCTGGGTACACCTAACTGCCAGAGTGGGGAACCTCGTCCCTGTACAGATGAGGAAACCAAGGTGGGGAGTGGGACCCACAAAGATGAGGTCCTAGTCTTCATCTGTCATCCAGCTCACAGCTTGCTGTGCTTGTTTTTCTCCGCAGGCTCTGGAAAGATCAGATGTATGACTTAGTCTTTCTCCTCCTTCCTCCAACTGCCCCCACCCACTTCCAGGCTCTCTCTTCCTCCTGCTCCCTACCTTTACTCCTTCTACCACCGCTGATGCCAGGCACCAGGACCCCAGAGCCTGGCCCTCAGCTTCCCCATCCGTGCAGAGGGGTGGCCAGCATGAGCAACCTCAGCAGGCCTGTCCAGCCCTGGCCGTCTGTGGATTTAATATTCTTCTCAGGAAGCCTCGGGTCAGCTGGACACTGTAATGAGAACCCCTCCCCTGCCCAGAGCATTTTAATTCAATGCTCTCACAGACACCTCCCTCCCATCAGCTACCTAAGATTCTTGAAGCCAGTTCTTACCCCTCTTCAGCAGCAGAGCAAACTGAGATCACGGGAGTCGGAGGGCCTTGCCTGCGATTCCCCAGCTCCAGCTCCAGGTCCCAGACTAGCAAGTAAGAAAGGTCAATCCGGTAGAACTAAGGTTTGCTCCATCATTCCAGACTGCCTTCTTCATTCCCTGGATCTGGTCTTCAGTCATTTCTTGTTCGCGGAGTTCAGATGTGACTCTGTTTCTCCATTTCTCCCCTAGGAGGGCTAGGGGAGTGCTGAGCTGCTTCTCCGGCCATGGGCAAACAGATTATCTATCTGGGAGCCTTGGGGACAGCTCTGGAGTGAAGTACACATGTACTTCTTCATGTCACTTTTCCCAAAGTCTATCTGGGATACACTAGTTCATTGCACATTAATAGGCATGACCAAGAAAAAAATTGATAGCCTAGTAATTTGAGAAACTCTAGATTCAGTCAAGTTAAACAGATCCTGCAAAGTGCAGGACTTCTCGGAACCTTTAATATGCTAATGTGAACTGCAAATTTCCAAGAAGGAAGCAGAGTATCCAGCATTTTCTAAAGTCCCTTGACCAACTTCCTACCCCAACCTAAGCACTTCAGGCTGCAGAATGCACTTTAGAAAGATGAGAAGGGCTAGGCTGCAGAAGGGGCAAGTTGTGGGGAGCAGGGTTTCCCTCATGTAGCCTATGGTGGAGGCAGGGAGATAAACTGTGGTCACGCCCTCACCCTGGGGCAGACAAACCATGGAAACTATGGTATTGTATTTATTTGGCCCCGGTGTTTTCCTGGGAGAGGGAGGAGGAGGCTCCTTGCTGAGGACCCCTGCTAGTGGCAGGGACCATTGAGGAATATGTCCTGGGCCTGAGTGACTTGCCAGTGGCTCTGGGCTCCCTCCTGGGGTACTGGTGCCCCACTGGGCCAGCTTTGCCCAGCCCTGGAGTGGGGCCTGATGTTGGAGTGAAGACTGGCCATCAAAACGGGTCAGGGCTTGGAGGGAGGCTGTGAGGTTGATGCAAGGCATCGAAGCAGTGATGGGCGGGCAGAGTATAAGGGGCGAGTGCAAAGGTTCTTTTTACACTCTTTTGGGAGTGACAGTTCCTTGGCATCAAAAACACCAAAGGTTCACACAGTTACCTACCCCTGTTTCTGCCCATTGCTTCACACCAGCATGCCTGTAGCCAGCGAGGGAGCTAGGAAGGGGCAAGGGAAACATGAGAGCTTCTGGTCACATGGACACGGGTGGTGGCAATCCCCGTGCCCTGCAAGTTGGTGGCCTGGCAGGTGTAAATGCCAGAGTCCCCAGCCCAGGCCTCTTCCACGTACAGGGTGCTCCCTGCCTCCTGCAGCACCTGGCCCTCTCAGCGAACAACACTGGCCCACTCGCTGACATAGGGGGGTCGGCCCAACTGCAGGGACAAAAAAATAACTGTCCATCAGCCAGCCCAGGTGTCCTCTCTGACTCAGGCAAATGAGAGGCACTGTGTATTCCTTCAGGGACGGGGACTCGTCCAAGGTCATACATGCTGATCAGAGCACCTGAAAGGCCAGGTTCTTTGTGGCAAATGTGAGCTTCTCAAGTCCCTGGGGAGAAGCTGGGGTCTCCTCTCCGACTCAAGGAAATGCAGGAAGTAACTTGGCTGGGAGCAGTACCCCCTACCAGTATGGCACTCTGGTTTTGTGTGGTTGTTAATGGGTGCTACCTCCCCAAGGTGGGGCAGGAGGTGGGGTTCTATTATGAAAATTGTTTGGAAAACACTGAGTCAAGCAAAATTAAATTGGAGAGACTCAGACCACCGAGTCTGTCACGTGTGCATGTGAGTTGTGAATCTCCAAGGCAGGCGATGGTTATAAGAGGCAGTGTTTTCCTAAAAACACTTTTCTTTGGGGTTTGGGGCTGGATTTTTTGTCATCCTGCCATTCCAAGGAACGTGTCTGGGGCAAGGCTATAGCACAGTGAAGCCATGTCTTCCCAACCATCTGTGTGTTCTCTTCCCCTTATTGGGTCTCAGTTTCCAATGTGGACAAGTGGGAGAATGATCCCCCACTCTTTCCCTCCTAAGGCCTCTGGGGAGCTCACCTTCACCATGTCTTTGCTGGTCCAGCCCTCCCTCCAAAGCTCAGATCAAATTCCAGCTCTTCCAAGAAGCCCTTTTAGGAATTCCTGAAGTTGTCAGTGCTGGTGCATCTACTGTGTGACCCAGCTGCTCTCCAGATGTTTGAGGGTTATGGGGGTAAGTTCTTTGAGAGGAAGGACCATCACTACCACCTGTCGAGTAACACCTTTAGGAAGGTCTGGCCCACGGCAGGTGCCCAGGAAACAGTTGTTACATGATTTCGTCCATCTCTTACTACACACACACCGGCCATAGGGCCTGAGCACTTGCCCCAGCCCCGTGCTCGTGAGATTTGGGCCAGTCCAACCTCAGCTTGAATGTCACCTCAGAGAAGACTCCCCGACCGCTCTATCTTAAGAAGACCCTATTGCATCGCCCTATTGAATCCTCGATGTAGCGCTTGGTATTCTCTCCATGATCATGTTCACTTCCCACTTCTTCCTCCCTGGGTAGATTGTAAGCTGGAAGACAGCACAAGTCAGAGGTCTTTTTGCCTCATCCTTGTGGTCTCTGCGCTAAGCACAATGTCTGGCACGTAGTGGGTGCTCAGTAATTATCGTTGGATAAATTAACGAAGGAACACATTATACATTTTATACAGTAACCTAAACAAGGAGACTGAGGCCCAGAAAAGGGAAATGACTTGCCCAAGGCACTCAGAGTAGCGGTCCAGCAGTGGTTCCACTCGGCCACGATCACACCCGTGATCCTAATTCCTCACTCCCATGCTCTTGGCCAACACACCATCGCCACAGACACACATACGCAGTCTTGTCTTCCCCTCTGCTTACCTTCTGCCCTGGATAAAATCCACAGCAATCTCCAGCTCACCCAGAGCTGTACAAGTCACACCAGAGTTTCTCCCAGTTGGACTGATGTTACTGAAGCTTGGACGGTGGGTGTGGGGGAGGAAGATGGGTCTGCCATGGAGAAGATGGGAGAGAAATGGGGACAAACATGTTGAACTGATTGTTAGAACAACTGAATGAAATGAATGACGGAATGGTTACATTCATAGAGGATGAATGATTGGGTTGGTTGAATGGATAGAGGATGGGTAGCTGATGGAACAGATGGAGGTTGGGTGAATGGAGTGGATGATTTGAGGGAAGACAGATGAATAGAACGGTGTGGCATGACTGAGAATGAGTATGGATGGACAGAAAGGCTGGTGGTCGCTCAATAGCTGATTGGCTGGCTGGCTGGACAAGATAGTTGACTACATGGAGTGTTGTTGAAAGCTGGTTGGTTGTTTAGAGTTCCATAATCCACAGAACCCATATCTGAGGTCTCTAAAGGGGGCATCTTTCCCCATATCCTCCCTTGCTCTGCCCACCCAGGCCCCAGGCCCACACGCAGTTGATGTAGATCAGCATGTACTTGGTAGAGATTTGTCTCAAGCCACCCAGGCTGGCCAAGCAGAAGAGGGCCAGCCAAGGAATCTCGGGGCCAGTGGATGGTGAAGCCCTTATTCACATCAAAAGAGATGTCGATCCCATCCACTGGGACTTCCTCCAGGGGGAATTCCCAATGCAGTGTCACCTGGGCCAGAGGGTTGGTCACTTGGCAGGGAAGCAGGAACAGCTGATGGCTGTGCAACTGTACCACTTCATAATAATCCTGAGTGGGGACAAAGAGCTCCTCTGGGTCTGGGAAGGAAGGTGGGATAGAGAAGAAGGAGCATGGCCTAGATTAGCTGTTTCCTGATGCTCCAGCACCCAAGAGCAAGAGGTCCCTCATGGGGACCTAAAAATCTCACTTTCCCTGGCCATTCTCAGTCCTAAACAGAGCTGAAGCCCAGCCTGCTAGTTCCAGCTTCGTCATTTTGATTGGCGTTCTTGGAGACCCCGACCTCAGGGCACCTGCAAAGAAGATGAAGGTCTTTCCCTGGAGGGCCTTGCCCTCCACGCGCGCTGTCCTGGCTGAGCCAAGCCCAGCAGCTGTAGTCCTGGTGTCCGCACCCGTGGAGTTCACCAGCTGCTGCTGGCTGCGCCGGCCGAAGGGCTTGATTCCAAAAGATAGTCATGGGGCTGGCCCAGGGTGCGGCGGGCAGCAGATGCGGGTGGCCGGGGACACCTAGTGAGCAGTGTTTAGCCGGCTGACAGCCCCTCCTCCCCCGTGCTCAGCACGCCGCCCACCCAGTCTTCGCCCTTCCCCACTGACACCATGAGGATTTGTAGTGGCCCCACCTGGTTACTGATTGCTCGCCTCTCACCAGCCTCGTGCACATCTCCCAATGGGTCCATCTGCTCGTCACAGAGCTTGTCCTTCCTTTGCAAATGGCATGCCCCAATCTGCTCGGTGCTCCCTCCTTGGCCCCTCCCATGTGTCCCTCTGTTTTGGCCGGCTAATGCCCTCTAAGCAACTCCACCCCCTAACAGAGGCAGGGTCCCAGCAAATCTCACTTTAAGAGGCTGAACTGAGAGAGGGTAGACAAATCTCCTGACCCGGATTTATATCCCAGCCTCTGCCTGATTTTCTTCTGGACTGGGGTGAGCAATGCTGGTGCGATCAACTTTGCTTTTATTTCTGCCTTCCCTATTTTGGTGTCCCTGACATAAGGGTGTCTCAGCCTGACATTCAAAACACAGGCGGGACAGTTAGCCTCCTTCCCTTCCCATGGCCACCTTTCTCCCTACAGGCACTATGTGCTGTCCCCAGAATTGACATCCAGTACTGTGGGAAGCCATGTCTCCCCTTCTGTTGAACCACTATGGATCTGATGGGTCTTGTGAGCCCATCTTACTGTTTCTTTTTTTTTTTAAACATTTTTTAAAAGATTTTATTTGAGAGAGAGAACGAGCAGGGAGGGGGGTGTGCTGGGGGAGAGGGACAAGCAGATTCTGCTGAGCAGAGAGCCATACACAGGGCTCCATCCCAGGACTCTGGGATCATGACCTGAGCCAAAGTCCGACGCCTAACCGACTGAGCCACCCAGGCGTCCCTGTTTCTTTTAGATGCCTGCAGTTGTACCTAATGGAAGCCCATTGTGGGTTCTGGACCACTCTAATCACCATAAAAACTGTCCTCAAGTTGTCTGTGAACTGCTGCCCCCTCCTGGACCCATTCATGCTGTCACAGGAGTTCCTCCACCTTGTACCTCAGGCGTTCCTCGCCTTCCTCTTCCAGGTTCGCAGGTACCCTCCAGTGAGCTACCTGCCCCTCCAGCGCAGCTCCAGGGGATCACCAGCCCACAGGCTCAGAGAGTCCCCCGCCTTCTGGAAGCAGCCCCTCCCCAGCACCTGGGTCATGCTGCTGGGGGCGGGTGCGCAGCGCGGGGCTGCTGCCTCCGCTTCCGCGGGAGTCTTCATCTACAGGGACTTCTGGCTCAGGTCTGATTTGGGTTTCCTCCTGCCTGTGGCTCCTGAGGCCTTCACCTACCTCTCCAGGGCTGGTGGCTTTGAGGCCTCTCTTTTTCGGAGCCTTTGGAGTTCTGTCCGGCTCCTGGACTTCAGCTGCAGGGAAATGGGGTGAGTGTGGGGCCACCAGCCTTCACCATTCATCTCACATGAGGTCCTCTCCTCCCGCCAGCAGCTGGCAGAACCTCAGAGCTCTGTAAGGAATCCTCACTCTTTTGAGAAAAATTATAAAATACAGACAAACCAAGAAAAAGGGATTAAATGTGCCCCCAAACTTACCATCCAGAAATAACCACCATGATTATTTGAAGCATATTTTTCCAAGGCTTTTTAATGCAAATATTTTAAAGACATTGTTAAAAAAATAAAATGGAACCATAGAACACATATTTTTAATAATCTGTTTTTTCACTTAGTAATATGTTGTGATTACCATTCCATGTCAATAAATGCACGTGTACCAAAATGTTCTGAACGATTTGCACGGTATTTCATGGTCGGGATGTAACAGGATTTATTTCTTCATTGTTGGGTGTTTGGGTTTTTCCACATTCTTAGCCAAAATAATCAGTTCTGCAATAATCATTTCTCGCATGCACCTTTGATCAGATTGCTTCCTTAGAATGAATTCCTTAGAAATGGAACAGCTGGTGGGCTATGGAAGGGAACTCACATACTTTCTTATCCGAGTGGCCACCAATATTCCAAAACCTTCTTCTCCAGAAGAGTTCACTTAACCTGCACTTAGATATGTCCAGCGATGGGGAGCTCAGTATTTAACAGTACTAGTAGCTACCATTGATGGTGCCTACAGTGTTTCTGGAAGACTACTGGCCCCTTTCTATACATTTTCTTATTTCATCCTCCTAATGACTGCAAAGTAAGTGTTACTCTTATTTTATGGATGAGGAACTTGAGGCTCCCAGAGGCTCATTTTCCCCAAGTGCTGTGCCAAGGGGCAGGAGACCCTGAACTTAGACCCAGGTCAGCCTGGCTCCAGAGCCCATGACTGCTCTGCCAACAGCGTATCTTCAGGCTGAATGGCTCTGACTGCTAGAAAGACCTTTCAGATGCAGACCCCCTGTCTTCAACTTTTACTGCTGATCTGATTTTTCTTCCCTGTGGAAGAGGACACAGCCATTCCACATGCCTGCCTGCCACCCAGCCCCCAATTTTCTCTTCAGACTGAGAAGGTTGTGCAGTTTGTACCAAGTGCCGAGGCTCGCTCTTTTCTGTCCTGATAGCTCCCAGATACATCCTTCCCTCTTCGTCCCCACTGCTACCACCATTCAGTCCAAACCCTGGTCAGATCACATCTAGTCTACTGCAGTAGCTCCCAGCTGGTCTTCTTGCTTCCAGTCTGACACGCATCACACACCTCTTTGGAAACCATCATGTTAAGACCAGTTACAAAAGCCTTGGGCCACCCCATCCATCATGGGGAGCAGGTGGGGTGTGGGGGGGCAGGGGCAAGGGGCAGGTATAGTGTTTGGGCAACAGCAACAGAAAAGATCCCAATGGAGTTTAGCAACTGTCTTTTTTTTATGGCCCCAAACCACCATCACCAACACACACAGGGACCAATGGGCAAAACAACCAACAAAACAACAAAACAAAGAAAGGACCCAAACCGCCACTTTCAAGCCGGAGACCTCTGTTTTTCACAGTTGTTAAGAAAAAACTACACACCTTCTGTGTGCGTGTCATTTCCTCGCACACAACTACCACTCACAACACTTCTGACACCAGATCGAGGGAGGGGGATTTCCACACCAAGGAATTCTCTGAGACACCAGTGGGGTCCCCTACCATTTAGTTCTGACACGATTTACCTGGAAAGAGCGTCAGACTCCACAGGTTAAGGGCTCAGGCTCCCAAGGCTGCCCCTACCCCACTTCAGATGCCAATCCCAAGTCCCAGGTTGTCACCTGTGCTTCTGGCCAACTGGCTATAAATTGGGGTTCCCATGACCCCAGGCTGGGTTCGATATTTGCTAGAATAGCTCACAGAACTCGGGGAAACACTTACATTTACTTAGGATAAAGGATAGAGATGAACATCCCCTGGAGGAGATTCGTAGGACAAGTGCGTGGGAAGAGGCTCGGAGCTTCCGTGCCCTCTACCAACACACCACTCTCCCAGAACCTCCACGTGTTCAGCAACCTGGAAGCTCTCCAACCCCATCCTTTGGGGACTGTTATGGAAGCTTCCTCACATAGGCATGATCCACCATCACCTCAGTCTCCAGTCCCTGTCTCTCCTCCTCCCGGTGGACGGGAGGTGGGGCTGAAAGTTCCAAGCTTCCAATCATGGCTTAGTCTTCCTGCTGATCAGCCCCCATCCTGAAGCTCTCCAGGAGCCCACCCAGAGTCCCCTCAGTAGAACAAAAGACACTCCGATCACCCAGGAAATTCCAGGAGATTTAGGAACTCTGCGTCAGGCGCCGGGGTCAAAGACAAATATCAGAACAAAAGACGCTCCTAGGGCTCTTAACAGGAAATTGCAAAGGTTTTAGGAGCCCTGTGCCAGGAACTGGGGGCAGAGACCAATATATTTATCTTCTATTATTTCACAACAATGTAAAAAGTCTCCCTAGTGGGAACATCTATCATGGGGGCCTTGCCTGGCCTTGGAGGGATAGGGCACTCCCCAAATAGTTTGGGGAAGTTTTGGTAGTTTGGGAGCAGGTTTATTGTGAACTTCTTACATGGGAAGAGCACTTAGTTCCCAGAGAATTTTTCCAACACACAGTCTGGTTTAATCCTTGCCATAGCCTGGAAAGAGCACCCAGCAAGCATTATTATTCCCTTTTTACAGGTTGAGAAACTAAGCATCAGAGAGAACAGCTGGGCTCAGCATATTAATGAGGTGACGTAGAACACTGCAGTCTAGCGTCTGAAAACAAAGATTCTCTAAGGAGTTACCTAGGCCGCTCCAGAGAAGGGGTGGGGAGCCCGGGTGAGCTGATGGAATATGGACTTGAGAGCCAATGGTGCTAGATTTTGAACCTTTGCTCCACTACAAGCTAGCTGTGTGACCTTGGCCAAGTCATTTCATTTCTCTGAGGCCCATTTTCTTCATTTAGAAAACACCTGCCTTGCAGGACTGTTCTGTTTATTAAATGAGATAATATACATGAAGCACTGAGTGCAGTGATTAGCTTATAACAAAAGCTCAATAAAGCCCTGTCATCAAGAACAGTGTATTCATTTCCAATTGTCACTGTAACAAATTGCCAGAGACTTGGTGGCTTAAAACAGCATAAATTTATTATTTTATGGTTCTGGAGTTCAGAAGTCTAAATTGGGCATCATTGGGCTAAAATCAAGGTGTCAGCAGGGTTGCAATCCTTCTGGAGGCTCTTAGAAAATGTTTCCTTGTCTCTTCCAGCATCTGGAGGCTGCCCAGATACCTTGACTTATGGTCCCATTTATCCATCTTCAAAGTCAGAGCTGTTGGATGGAATCTTCCTCATGCCACCACCTCCCTGGATCTGCCATCTGACCCCTCTTCTGCTTTCAAAGACGCTTATGATTACATTGGGCCCGTCTGAATGAATGAATAATCAAGACCTCTTCCCTACTTTAAGGTCAATTGATTGGCAACCTTGATTCCATCTTCATCCTTAATGCCTCTTTGCCATGGAAGGTTCTGGGGATTAGGACGTAGATATCTTTGGGAGGCTATTATTCTGCCACAAATAGTATATTTTTTTTAAATGCAAATATAAAGCTAACGCTTTCATAGCCAAACTTGCATAGATAGAGGCCTTCCGTGAAGCAGAGGCAAGTCAATCACAGGGTAGGATAAGAGAGGTTTTGGGGTACCTGCTGGTTCTTTGATTGCCCTGACTGGGAAGCTGTTGTTAGAGCAGCTAGCTGGAGGTATCTCTGGGTCCTGGGTCTGGAATCCTATTTGATCTGGAGCTGAAATTCAACCAAGGGTTGGGCTTGAGTGTCCCCCAGAGCTGGGGCTGCACTGGCTGGATTCCGACAGGGCCCACAAGGACCTCTGTTTGGGGGGAGCATGCAGCAAACACATCTTCCTGAGCAGGGGCTCCACCTCCCAGCACGAGGGCCAGGGCTAGGCCGCTGGGCTATGGGGGAGGTGACTCTCTGGGAGCCATCAAGGTGTCCTCGCTTTGGAGCCTCTGGGTTTGCAGAGCCAACAAGTCATGTAGGAAAACTTAGGGAAGATATCAAGTCTGCTCTCAGGATCTGAGGATGATGATAATGACCTTAACTAAAAACTAGTGGGCACCCAGGTGCTGTGCAAAGTGCTTTGCGTGCATTACGTTATTTAATGCTTACAAAGGGGTCTGGAAAGGGTTTGGAAGATCACGCAGTCCAACCCTTTCTTTGTGCAGATGAGGAAGCAGAGCTCAGAGAGGGGACTCTGCCAAGGCAGCGCAGACATTCCGTGGGAGAGCTGAGCTTAGGGGTTCGAGTGCTCACTCTCCCCTGCACCCCCACCATGCTGTCCACAGGGTACTCCTGGGAAAGGCAGAAACAAGGGGTCTCAGGATGCCCCAGGGGAGTAAAAAGATTCAAGATAGATGTCCATACCTGAAATGACACAGATGAGCAGGCAACAGGACAGCCAGCAGAGGGCTCGGGGGTCTATTGTGAAGGACCCGCAGCTCAGACCTCAGGCGATGTGGCCCAGGGGCTGCAGGGGAGACACTGATGGGGCTGAAGGGTGGGAGCAGGGAAGTGGCGAGGGACCCCTGGGAATGGGAGAGGAGGGGCCCGATTTCAAAGGCAAATCCAAGTCCTGAGTCCTGGCTTCTCTAGGACTCCAAACAAAATTCCTTTCTCAGGATTCCCCCTGCCAAGGTGAGCAGAGCTATTCCGAGCCCTCCCTGCTCAGGAAAAAAGTCCTGCAGCGAGGAGAGGCGTGTCCCCCCGGGCAGACAGGCAGAGCTGGGACGCAGCTGGTGGGCCTCGGAAGGTCGCAAGAGGGTCACGAGGGGGCCCGAAAGACAGGACTAGGTGAAGACCAAGAAGGTGAGTGTGAGGGGCGCCTGGGTGGCTCAGTTGGTTAAGCGACTGCCTTCGGCTCAGGTCATGATCCTGGAGTCCTGGGATCGAGTCCCACATCGGGCTCCCTGCTCGGCAAGGAGTCTGCTTCTCCCTCTGACGCTCTTCCCTCTCGTGCTCTCTATCTCTCATTCTCTCTCTCGCAAATAAATAAATAAAATCTTTAAAAAAAAAAAAGATGAGTGTGACTGGCAGGGGGTGGGGCTTGAAGTGGCCTTAATGCGGGGGGGGGGGGGAAACTTTAGGCAGCAGCCCCCTTCTGCATAGCCAAGCTAAGAATAGCTTAACTTTTTTTTTTTTTTTTAATATATGGAACACTTCATGAATTCCCTGTCACCCTTGTGCTGCACTAGTCTTCTCTGTACGGTTCCAATTTTAGGGGATATGCTGCCAAAGGGAGCACTTACCATTTTTAAATGGTTAAAAATCTCTATTTGGTGACACATGAAAATGATATAAAATTCAAATTTCAGTGTCCTTAAATAAAGCAGTCCTGGAAACCGGCCACACTCACGGGAGTACGTCCTGTCTAGGGCGGCTTTTACACCACAGCTGCGGTTGGAGTAGGGGCCACAGAGACGCGGGGCCCACAGCGCCCAAAATATTACTGTCCGGCCTTCTGTAGAAAATGTCAACTCTTGCTCGAAAGCTTGGTATTTCTAAAAAATAATTTTACTGAAGTAAATAATATGTAAATAAAATTCATGCTCAAAAAAGATGACAGATGAAGTTTAAGTTCCCTTTGACCGCCCCCCAACACCCTGCACTTTCCTCAGAAATCACGGACTGGGTGCGCCTTCTTCTAGACTTCCTCCTGCATTTACATCAGCATCTGTGCATATCCATAGCAAAATAAAGGATTGTTTGGTGAATTTTCTTTCTGTAGATGGTTTTAGACGGTGCCTGTGCATAGTTTTTTTAAACTTGCTTTTTGTGTGTGTGAACTTGGCCCCCTGTGGAGACCTACCTTGATACTTTTTTAAATGCTACATAATATCCTATGACTTGGCTCTGCGGTTCATTATTCCCTTACCAAAGGACACAAAGCCTGTTTCCTTTTTGCTATTGGAAACAAAGCTGCAAAGAGCAAGGAGCATTCCAAGGCTCAACTAGCTACCTGCCCTTGAAGATGGAACGTTTGTTAAATGAACGAATGGTATTCCATACAGACATGTGAGCGGATGTATTCTCACTCATCTGTGTTTGTGACTCAGGACACACCACCAGGCAAGTCCCTGCCAATGTAGCCGGAAGCCTCCTGCTCTCCTGCAGAGTGTTGCGTCCCCGCCAACTATTGGTGTAAGCAGGTAGAAAGCTTCCTGGCTTCCGGTTGAAACAGGATTCCTTCTGTACAAACTCAATGGTTATTCTTGGAAGGTAGTGTGAGGGGGTGGGAAGTAGCAGAGAATGGGGAGCCTGGGAGCTTGGTGGCCCCATTCTCACCTTCCCACTTTCCGTGTGACCTTGAGCAGCCTCTTTGGGCTTCAGTTTCCCCAGCTGTTTAAGGAGGCTATGGGACTCTTAGAGCTCCCTGGCCTTTCAGAGCCCTACCAGCCTCTTTTCAGTGACCGAGTCCCTAAAGGAGCAGAAGAGTTCTGAGCGGTGATGGTGTAGGCGCCAGTCGCGCGGGCACAGTGCTGTCAAGGGAGGTGCTGGGAGCTAGGCAGGGCACCATGTTGAACCCACGCTGTCACTGATCATTCCCCAGGGGAGAGATTGCATGAAGAGAGCATCCATGCAGCCCAGCTGAGCCCAAGGCCATTATGGCCTTGAGCCCAGGGTCCTGGATCTGGACTGTGGGCTGTTATACACTCCTGGAACACCCTGTTCGCCTCCATCCTACGGCACTTACCACGGTTTGTTGTTCATGGGAATTTGTGTGATTGTGTCATAAATGTCCATCTCCCACCCTCTAGGGCAGGAGCTCTGTGAAAGCTGGGGCCAGGTCTATATTGCTCACCCTTTATCCCAGTCCACTAGCACAGTGCCTAACACTTTGTGGGCACTAGACAAACCTGCTGAATGAATAAATGAGCTGCTCCAGCCTGGTCTCAATAACAGAGACATAGCCTTCTCTCTAACCCAGGGGCTCCCAAAGAGGCAAATAAGGAGGAGTGGAGAGCAGAAGGGGCAGGGTACAAACAGTCTAGGCAACATCTCAGAATTAGAAAGGTCACTCCCTTCCTGGGTGTCAGCCCTCGGGTGGGGAGTGGTCTGGAATAGTAGACCTCGGGCGGGGGGGAATACTCACTGAAGCTTTGAATTGTAGTATGCATTCATTCATCAATTCATTCATTTATTTCATTTGCCAAATATTTACTGGGATTCTACCAAGCAATGGAGACATGAAGACAGGTACTTGCCAAAATCACACAAATAAATATCTAATCACCAGTGAGGATAGTGTTATGATGGGAAAGAACAGGATCCTAGGAGAGATGATGGGGAGGGGTATATAAAGTGCACTGGAGAAAGGATTAGGAAGGAATTTCTGAAGAAGTGCTATTTAGGGAGAAACCCACAAGAATAGTTAAGCTTCTACCAGGCTTACAAGAAGAGCTTTCATTCCATGGAAATGGAATGTTTCAATAGAATTTTGAGTGAGTCATGGGATCTTAGAATTCCAGACAGTGAATCTCAGAGTTACAGAATCTTAATCCCGCAGAATCCTGAAACAAACACTTACAGACTCTTCAACAGCAAATGGAACCTTAGAATTGAATGTTAGATGGGCGCCTGGGTGGCTCAGATGGTTGGGCGTCTGCCTTCAGCTCGGGTCATGGTCCCGGGGTCCTGGGATCGAGTCCCACATCGGGCTCCCTGCGGGGAGCCTGCTTCTCCCTCTGCTTCTCTCTCTCTCTGTCTCTCATGAATGGATAGGTGAAATCTTTAAAAAAAAAAAAAAAAAGAATTGAATGTTAGAGATTCAGTCTTCAGATATAAGAGCAAAGGGAATCTTTTTTTAAATTTTTTATTGTTATGTTAATCACCATATATGAGCAAAGGGAATCTTAAGAGAAAATTTATCCCATCCCCTTCTCTACTATTGTACAGATAGTAACAGAACAAAACAAAGGTGCACAGTCCTAGAACCCAGCCAGAACCCTCACCTCTTATTATTAATAGATTATGACTCTAACCATTTAATAAATAATAATAATAGCAACAATGCTTATATTTTTTGTCTCATTACTAGATGCTAATTGCTGCTAAGTGATTTATATAATTATATCAGTGAATTCCAACACCAAACTCATGAGGTAGATGTTGTATAATACCCGTGTATTATAACTAAGAAAACAGAATCTCGGGGGAATAAGGATGGTTAATGGTCACTCAGCTAAAATGAGGTGGAACCAGAACCTTAGGGCTTTTTTTGCTTATTTGCTTTTTAATTTAAACACTGCTTTAAAGCATGGTGCTACGCGGCTTTTTCTTATTACAGCTGCTTTCAGGCTCTTGCACAGGGACCCCAGCCTTCCTGTAACTTCCCCCTAGGGGTCAAGGTAATCTCTTGGCCAGACTCTGCTGTGGGGTGATAAGCATCCTGGAGGGTCTGTAGTACACTTTCATGTCAAAGGAGCCTTCTGAAACTGAAATGTGCTGTTAAAACTAAAAGAAGTGAGTCTGTTTATGGGATCCAAGAAACAGCATGGTATCAGGAAACCTAGTTCCCATCTTAAGGTAGGCACTAAATAGCTATGTCATGCCGGCTCAGTGATGGAGCCTTCCTGGATCCCAGGTACCACGGCTTTTACGGGAGATGATAGCGCCTGCTCTGTCCACCTCAGTGTGGAGCGATAATGCATGCAAACATGCTCTGCGATTTATGAAATATAAGTAAGCATTCTAAGGTTCGGTGGTTTCTCTTCTACCTTGTGCATAACAGCGTGGATGGATCTCCTCTATACGGGGGGTAATTTGGAAATATCAGGAGCCTCAAAAAATATTGATTACTTTTTTATCTGGAATTCAAGTTTTAGGAAACAATATCGAAGCTGGGCTGAAAAATTCAGAATCAACCTAAATGTCCAATAATTGGTGATGAGATGAATAAATTATACTATTACCATGGAATGGAATTTGATATAGTTATTTGCAATGTTTTGGAGAATATTTAATTACACAAAACAGTGTCCACAACAAATTAAGGTGTAAGAAAGATAAAATAATATTTACAATAAGTTCCAGGTTTCTGTGAATGAAAGTATACGTGTGTGGCACGTAAATGCTCCAGCAGTGCGGCAATTATAATTATTGCTGTTATTGTTGTTATATAATAAAAGAATGATGTTAATCGTAATGTTGCTGTAAGTTACCTTTGGACTGTAGGATTATGGCTTTAAATTATTTTCATCTTTTGATTATCGACACCCAATATTTTTACAATAAGAGAAACAGAAACAAAAATCATTAGAAAAGTGATTCTGGGGTTTTTAAGCCTATTTTTTGTTTGCCTGCTGTTTCTCCATCTCTCCACCCTCCAAGTGACCTGCCTGCTCAAAACTAAGTGTCCTCACATCACTGAGACCCTATAGCTGAAAATCTGCTTCATGCCAAGTGGTTAGAAACTCCTTATGTTCTTCCCCACAGAGAGGAGCAATCCCCAAGCCTTTCAGAGGAATACCAGGCACTGAGACAGGACTTTCTTGTGGAAGAAGAGGGTCTTCCTGGTAGCCCTGTGAACAGTAACCCCTGTGGTGAAAGTGAGAATGGGAATGCGCCACACCAGGCACACTCTCCTGATGGAGGCCGGCGGAACTGGAATCTACCAGCAGGTGGCAGTATCTGACCACTTGCAGCTTTCCCAGAGGGCAACCCCGAGATCTGGAACATTTCTCCTCTGAAATCAGAGAAACTACAGCGCAAAGGAGGGGAGAGAGTCTGGAATCCCAGTCCATTGTTCTGCCCACATCTCCACACCACATTGTCTCTCTTACAAAGACTTTAGAAAGGCCACTCTATGTAGGAAGGGGCTTGGAAGAGCACCAAAAAGATGAAGTCATCTTAGCGTGTTTCCGTCCCACATTTGCCTCCTTCAGGCTTTGTGTCCACCAGCCAGTGAGGTTATGTGACCTAGGCTTACTCGTTATTCTACGGCCCCTGGATGTTTACGTTGTTCCTTTCTGTGGTTAAAAATACAGTGTGGGACCTAAAGAGCTTTCTCTGTATTTCAAATTATTTTCTTGGGACTGATTCCCAGAAATGAGATGATCAGTCAAAGAAAACGAGCAGTCTATTAGCCTTTCTTCTGTAGCTCAGGGAATAAGGGCCTGGGCTCAGCAAGTCAAGGGGACCAGGCTTTTAATCCTGCCTCAGTCGTCAGGGCTGACTGTGGGCAAATGCCATATTTTCTCGGAACTTCAGTCATCTTTACTGCAAATGAAGGATACTAGCAGCCCCTACACTTGTACATTAGATCCCGTTCTCTCTCCAAATATCGCTTCCCTCTCTCTTCATTTCTTCACTCTATCTGATCATTCCCATCAGCTCACAAATATGCTGTGATGTCACCAATCCTAAACAAATAAACCAACCAAAATCCTCCTCTCGATCCCCACCCCCTGCCAGGGATGCCCATTTTCTTTGCTGGCCTTTGCAGCAAAACTCTTGAAATAAGTAGTTGGTACTTGTTATCCTAAGCCCATTCCTATAAGGCCCTTGCCCCCAACAGTCCACCGAGACTGCTCTTCATGGGAAATGTTGACTTCATAATGCTAAACACAATGATGGATTCTTGGGTCTTGTCCTATGGGACCTAAGAGCAGCATTGGCACAATTGACCACTCCCTCCTCCTGCAAACACTTTTTTCCACTTGGTTTCCAAAACACCACACTCTCTTGGGTTTCCTTGCACCTTACTGCAAGTTCTTTCCCAGTCACCTGTGCTGGGTTCTCCTCTTTCTGATTCTTTTCCCTTTTTTAAAGTTTTTTATTTATTTAAGTAATTTTTACACCCAACATGGGGCTCAAACTCACCACCCCAAGGTGAAGAGTCGCATGCTCTTCCAACTGAATCCCAGCCGGGCACCCCTTTTCTCTCTGATTCTTTTTTTTTTTTTTTAAAGTAGGCTCCTTGCCCAGCACAGAACCCAACGTGGGGCTTGAACTCATGACCCTAAGATCAAGACCTGAGCTGAGACCAAGAGTCAGATGCCTAACTGACTGAGCCACACAGGTGCCCCCTTTCTGATTCTTAATGTAGGAGTGACCCTTGGTTCTCTTCTCCTTTGATGAGCTCATAGCTTTCTCTGGCCTTGAACAGTAGTTCTATGAGTGTGACTTTCAAATCTGTGTCCCTAGCCCTGATCGCTTTCTTGAATGCCAGATTTGTCTATACAACTGCCTCTTTGACCTCTCCTCTTGGATATCTAATAGAAATCTTAAACTGATCAAAAACAGAAGTCAATTTTTTCCCAGTTTCACTCCCCAAATTTGTCTTCCTGCAATTTTGTTCATTGCAGTTCATAGTAACTTCATCCTTCCAGTGGGTCAGGCCAAGATCCTTGAAGTCATTCTTGGCTCCTCTCTCTGTCTCTCATCTTATATCCAATCCTTCCAGAAATCATGTTAATTTTACCTTGAAGTATATCCAGTCTCTAACCACTTCTCACTGACTCCATTTATGCCACTCTGGCTGAGCCACCAGCATCTCTCACCCAGATTACTCCAAAAGCCTCCTACCAGATCTCCAGCTCCTATGCTTGCCCCCCATTAGTATTCAGTATTCTTTACACAGAAATATATCATCTCCACAATATATAAAGAGCTCTTACAACTCAACAACAAAAGGACAACCCAATTTAAAGATGAGCACAGGAAAAAAAAACTACAATGGGTAAAGGACTTGAATAACTTGAATGGATGAAGGACATTTCTTCAGAGAGGATGTATGTACAAATGGCCAATAAGCACATGGAAAGGTGTTGAACATCATTAGTCATTAGAGGAATGCAAATCAAAATCAGGAGCTACGAAAAGAAAAGATTCAGCTACACTTCAATTATAAAAACAACACAAAATCACAAGATAACATTTCACACTGACTAGGATGGCATTAAAAACAAAAAATAAAAAACGGAAAATAACAAGTGTTGGCAAGGACATGGAGAACCCTGTGCATTGCTGGTGGAAACAGCTCAGCAGTTCCTCAAACAGTTAAATATAGAATTACCATATGGACTAGCAATTCCACTCTTAGTAAATATGGAAGAGAATTGGAAATAAGCCCTCACACCAGTATCTGTACACAAATGTTGATAGCAGCACTGTTCACAATAGCCAAAAAGAGAAAACAACCTAGCTGATGAATAGATAAGCAAAAGGTAATATATACGTACAATAAAATATTATTCAGCCATAAAAAGAATAAAGTACAGACATATGTGGCAACACAGAGGAACTTCAAGACCATTGTCATGACGGTTAATCTTAAATGTCATCTTGACTGGGCTAAGGGATGCCCAGAGAGCTGATAAAACATCCTTTCTGGATGTGTCTGTGATGGTGGGCATTTGATTCACTGAGAGATTAGCACTGGGGTACAGTAGACTAAGGAACTGCCCTCATCAATGCAGTCAGGCATCATGCAATCCATCGAGGGCCAAATGGAACAAACGGCAAAGAAAGGGTGAATTCAGCTCTTTCTCTTCTTGAGCTGGGATGTCTATCTTCCTGCCCCCACCTCCCCTATTCTCAGGCCTGCAGATTCCAGCAGAATCACATCCCAGGCCCTCCTCATTCTCCAATTTGCAGACAGCAGATTATGGGACTTGTCAGCCTCTATAAACTGCCTGAGCCAATTCTTATAATAAATCTCCTCTTATATCTATTTCTATATACCCTGTTGGTTCTGTTTCTCTGGAGCACCCTAATACAACTATGTGAAGTGAAAGGAGCCAGACACGAAAGGCCACACATAGTACCATTTCATTTGTATGACACGTTCAAAATAGACAAATCCGTGAAGGCAGAAAGCAAATTGGTGGTTTCCAGGGGCTGGGGGAGGGGAGAATGGAGAGTAATTGCTTAACGGGTTCGGGTTTTCTTTTAGGGGAATGAAACTGGTTCGGAACTACGCAGAGGTGGTGGTTAGATAAGAATGTGAATGTACTAAATGTCATGAAATTGTTCACTTTAAAATGGTTAATTTTATGTTGCATGAATTTTACTCCCAAAGAAAGAAGAAAATAAATGTCATGTCCCCCCTCCACTCAGCACTCTGCAACAGCTCCCCAGATGCCTCAGAGTAAAAGACTTAAGTCCTTACAAGGACCACAAGCCCCCTCCCCCACCCCCATTTGATTTGGTCCCTCCCTATCTCTGTTCTCCCTGTACTCTCCCTCCCCCTCACTCCATTCCAGCCACACTGGCCTCTTGCTGTTCCTGGAACATTCCAGGCCTACTCCTGCCTCCAAGCATTTGCTCCAGCTGTTTCCTCTGGCTGAGACACTCTTCCTACAGCTTGGCTACCTTCCTTACCTCTTCTACATTGTTGTTCAAATCTCCCCCTCTCATTGAGCAAGGGGTCTTACCCTGCAAATGATCTCATCTTTCTCTGGAGGGCCCCAATGGCAGATTCACTGGCACTGATTGAAAAATTCCTGATTGACCGGTTAAGACTACATTTCTGGGGTGCCTAGATGGCTCAGTTGGTCATGATCCTGGAGTCCCGGGATCGAGTCCCACATCGGGCTCCCTGCTCAGCGGGGAGTCTGCTTCTCCCTCTGACCCTCTTCCCTCTCGTGCTCTCTATCTCTCATTCTCTCTCTCTCAAATAAATAAATAAAATCTTAAAAAAAAAAAAAGACTACATTTCTGGGGGAGGTTGAAACAGATTAGGTATGAATCCCCAGGCCACGGTTTGTGAATTCAGTCTCAATGACACTGTTTTGGGCCAGCGGTTTTATTTTTAACAGATCTCATCATAAGGTAATTGTGCTAATTTCTTCTTAGCCTCCTGCTAGATTCCATTCATCCTTCTGGTCACAACTTAACATCACTCCCATTTAGATGCCCAGGTTGGGCTGGGTTCATCTGCTGTGGGCTAGCATTGCACTTTATAGTTTATAGATTATAACTCTCCAAACTTGACCTAACCATCTGTCTTCTGTGAGAGTGAATGCTCCATGTAGGTAGGTCAGGGCCCCACTTCCTATGTGTTCACTTCAGTCTCCCCGGCTCAGTGCCTGGCATGCAGCAGGGACTCAATACATTTTGTTGGGGGAATGAATATGTTGGGGAGGAAAAAACTCCTCAGCCCTTTAAGATCCTTCTATCTGGATTAAGAATCAAATTGATATGAGACAGATTAACAGGAGAAAATCAAATTTAGTTTCATAAGTAAGGGGAATCCATACAGACATGGAAATTCTAGACATTGAGGCAACATGACACTTATATGAGCTAGGGAGCTGAGGAAAACCATTAGCAGGAAGGTAAGAGATGTCTGGAAAATAAAGTTTGCCCTGTTATGAAGATAAGTTTCTTCGGTAAACTGGAATGTCTTGTTAAAAGTTCTCTTCTTGGCGCCTGGGTGGCTCATTGGTTGAGCATCCAACTCTTTAAAAAAAAAATTTTTTTTTTATTTATTTGACAAGAGAGAGAGAGCACAAGCAGGGGGAGTGGCAGAGGGAGAGGAAGAAGCAGGCTCCCCCCTGAGGAGGGAGCCCAATGAGGGGCTTGATCCCAGGACTCTGGGAACACGACCTGAGCTGAAGGCAGACGCTTAACTGACTGAGCCACCCAGGTGCTTCTGAGGATCCAACTCTTGATTTTGGCTCAGATCATGATCTCGGGGGTCCTGGGATTGGCCCCCTGTTGGTTTCCACACTCAGTGGGGGGGGGGGTCTGCTTGAGGATTCTCTCCCTCTACTCTTCCTCCCACTTGTGCAAGCACACACACTCTCTCTCAAATAAACAAATAAATCTTTTGTAAAAAAAAGAGTTCTCTTCTTGGTACAGGCTCTTTCCAATGTAAATTTAGGCAGTTGAGGGGGAGGTAAAGAGCTCTTCCTGAATCTGGTTTTAACTCAAAATAATCTTCATGCCAAAGTGGTCCATCTTGGAGCAGCCTGCCTTGGCCCCTACAAATAGATGAAAGGACATACTTTCCAACCAGGTCTCCTTGTGGGAGGCTTAGAGGACTCTGAACTAGTGACAGATTGAGGAAAACCCTTGGAAAAAGCTTTGATTATCGCTATCTTTTGAATGAGCAAGTTGATAATCAAAGCAGTTAAGTGTCTTGCCCATGCAAACTAAGCAGGTGAATGGCAGCCCAGGGTTGCCAAGGGGCTATCTTTTCACCAAAGCAGAACTTCTAAGGCAGTGTAGGGGATGGGAGTTACTACCGACCTTTGCTGCAGGACTACCTCCTCCAGGAAAGTCTTAACAAATACCCTAGGGGACAGTCATTCTGTTTCTTCTGGATTCCCAAATAGTTTATCATTTTCTGTGTTCCAGCATTTTCCACACAGCTCTAGATTTTAACTGCTGGTCTCTTTGCCTTTCCTCTGAACTATGCACTCCCCAGAGCCAGGCTCGAATAAGCGTCCCTTTGGAGTCACTAGGCCCAGGTTCGAATCCCAGCTCCACAACTTACTAGCTGTGCCACATTGGTGAAATAACTGTACGTCTCTGGGCTCTCCTGCTCCGCAAAGTGGCTGAGTAATGTCACCAGCCTGGTGGGGTTATTGAGGAATGTAATCCTCAATTGAGGTTGGCCTCAATTTTGTCAAACCTCAACGTTCTGTTTCTCAACAAAGCTTTGGCGAGCGGTAGGAATTTGGGGGGAAATGTCCAGATCAGGGACTCAGAAGCCCTGACTTCTGGCCCTGAGTGGCCATGTGACCTTGGCCAAATCCCCCTACCTTCTCTAGGTCCCGGCCAGGGTCTGAGCACTGACGTAGGTTCTCCTGGCTGGGCCCCCTCTCGGCCGGTGACATTCTAAGATTCCAGGAGCGAATGAACTTGGGGGGTGGGGATGGAGGGGGGAAGGCGGGGCGAGCCCGATTGGCCTCTGCGCGCCACGTGTCCAGCCCCGGAGCCGCCGGCTGTCCTCCAGGCCCGCCCCGCGCTGCGGCGGCTGCTTCTGCTCGGCTAACGGGCTCCCACCCCGCGAGCTACGTCCACGGGTGCGTCTGCCCGGTCGCGACAGGAAGCCTCCGCTGCACGGTGAGTGCGTTGCAGCCGGAGAGGGGATCGCGTCAGGGGACCCCCCCCCCGGGGGCTGCAGGGACGCGGGGACGAGCGATAAACGCCCAGTCATCGCTGACCGTGCCTCCCGCGGGGCTCCGGGGCGGGGCGCGGGCAGGTGGCGGGCGCGGGCAGGTGGGGGGCCGCGGGGGCGGGAACCCGAGAGGGTCGCGGGCTGAATGTGTCTAGGGGAGCGCAGTGGAACAAATCTAGGGTGTGGGCGCAGAAGCGAAGGCTGGGGGATGGGAGGGGAATAGGGGAGGGGAGGGGAACAGGGGAGGCGGGGGGGCGGACTCTGCCGCGGGTGTGGTCTAGGGGCCGGGGGCTCTCGGGGCGGAGGCAGCGCAGGATGCTGGCCGTGCTTTGACGGGGGTCGGGCCTGGAGAGACTTAGAAGTCCTGGGGTTGGGGGCAGCAGGGCGGGGGTCTAAGGACCCGCAGGGAAGGGTGTGGCTGAGGCCAAAGACTGAGGCTGCAGGAAGAGGCAGACCCTCCAGCCGCCTGTGAAGTGGTTTGTGTGTGTTGTTGGGGGGGGAGGGCTCTCGGTGTGCAGACCCGTGGGGGACTGGTTAGTTCACACCCGAGGGACCCTCCCGTCCCCTTTGGACCACCTCTGGCCTGAAGGGGACTTGAAAGCAACTGGGCCCTAAGGCCAGACGCCCCACCCTTCTTCCTGCTCTCCGGAAGCCCCGTTTGGGCCTTCCCAAAACTTAGGTCTTCAGATAACTCCCAGAATACCAGCATGGGACTGAAATACCCTGAATCCAGTCCCAGCTCCACCATTGACTTGCAGTGTGACCTTGAATCAGTAGCTTTCCCTCTCCGAGTCTCAGCTTACTCCTCCCAAGTCCAGAGCTCCGTGGAAATGATGGCTGCCCTTAAACTTGATTTATTTGTCAGCTGCAAGGAATCATTTCAAGTTTGGGAAGTCTTGATTACAGGCTTGGGAAGCCTGGGATACCCTTGTAGGCCCTGTAAGGGGAGGGGAGGGGTCCTTTGGGAAGAGAATCCTGCCTTTGCTTCCTTACTACCCCTCTCTTTCTCTAAACCCCCCGCGGGTCTTTCTGACAATTCCGACTTTGGACCTATGGCTCCGGGGTTGGTGAAAGGATTCTGGTTTCTTCAGTCTGCCCTTTTCACTCACTTCCCCCTCCTGCCCCACCCAAAGCACACCTGAAATTGCTGGCCCCACGGACCCTGAAGGGATATCTTATCCTGCTTTGCCCTTCCAGGTGAATGACCGTCCCGCTGCAGCTTCCATAAAAACCCTGCCCTCCTGGCTGGCAGGCCTTGGGCCAGGCAGAGGGCACTGGCCTGGGAGTCTGTGGAAAGCAGGATTACTGTTCCGGGTGCTGGAGGGGTCCTGGGGCAAGATCCTTCCCTGCCTGGACCTTCATTAACCGTCTGTAGCAAAGACCACTAAACCGGTTGCCACTTCCAGCGCTGGTGTTCTAGGATTCAGCTGTTCGAAAGGCTTAGGATTCTGAGAGTTGGGTGGGGCTGGAGAGCGAGGCCCAGGCCTGCATCCCCCTCTGCAGCGGTGACAGTCACTCATCCATCTTCCTTTGCCTTCCACCCTTTGTTCCCAAGGCACTGGCTGCTTGGATTCAGAAAATATTTGCGGTTTCTGGGTTAGGGCCATAGCTCTTGCTGGGGCAGAATGTGGATACCAGTGTGCAGAGTGGGGGGCTGTCCTTGGGAAGTGCGGGACCTTGCCTATCAGAGCTGACCCCGGGAAGGGGTGGGGGACGCTCTGCAGTGTTGGGGAGCTGCCAGCGTCTGGAGCATCTGCACTGCAGCACCCAGCAGGAGCCTTGGGCCACCAGGCTCCAGCCCTGGCCCCAGGCTCTGCCCTGCCTCTGAGCAGCCAGGGGCCCTGGGCACACCTACCCCTCTAAGGCCTTAGTTCCTTCCTCCCTAGGGGGGCAAGAGATGTGCCCAGGGAACCCAGCTGGTAAAATGGGTTGGGGCTCCATGACTGTTCATGTTGCATTATTCTAGGATTTTCTGGGGAGGCCCAGGGGTATCACTTAGCCTCACCCCACCCAGCTTCTCCAAGACACTTCCTGGGTGGGGACAAAGTGCAGGATGTGGTCTGTACCCTGATTTCTGAGCATGCAAGTCCGGGTCTTATCTGCACCCCTGCTACCCCCACAACGGAGGAGAGGAAGTCTTGGGGGGGATCCTTAATGCTTATAAACTTCTTGGCTTGGAATCCTGACCACACTGCATTTCCTTTCTTCCTGGAATTGAGATGCTCCCACAGAGACTGGCTAAGGAGGAATGACTGTCTTTGGGTTCTTTGAGCCTCAGACTCCCCGCCTGTCAGAGGAGGAGGAGGCTGGTACTTGAGCACGAAGAAGCCAGTGCTGCTGCTGTAATCGTGGAAAGGGTGTGGCGCCCTGAGCCTCAGGTTCCTCATCTGTAAAATGGGTGTCCTGGTACCTTTTAAATCAGAATTAAATCATAACCTCTGTTACTTACTGAACCTTCCAACTTGCCAGGCCCTGGCTGAACCCTTGATAGATTGGATGCTGCTACCATGCCCGTTTTGCAGATGTGGAAAGTCAGCCCTCAAAAGTTAAGGGGAGAAATACTACTAAATGCACATGTGTTTCCTGTGTGTCAAGGCCACTTCTAAGCTCTAGGTGTGTCTTCTTTTCAGCCTCACCACGACTCCTCTTGAGATAGGTGCTATTTTTATCCTGTTTTACATATGAGGCTAAGAACTTGCCCAAGGCCACACAGCTCCTAAAGAGCAGGTCAGGCTTCAGTCCCAGGCAGGGTGGCTCCAGCCTCTGTCCTGTGAGACACTACACTTCTCTGTCTCTCACAAAGTGACCTGAGCTAGTATTCAAACCCGGGCCCATCCAGTTCCAAGCCTGGGGCAGCCTGATGATCTCCTGGGGCCTTGCCCAGCCCAGAGATCAATGGTTCTGGGTCGGGAGAGGGAAAGACACTGCTCTCTAAGAAACCCGAGTGTCTGGAGCTGGAGGGGGGTGTGCCCAGGCACAGGGCCAGGAATGGCATTTACCTGGGCTTCATCAGAGGCTAGCTCCTGGAGGACGGTGGGGCTGGTCCTGGTGTCTTCCTGTGGGCTGGGGGAGGGGAAGGATCATGATCTTACAGGCCAGGGGCCTCTGAAGTCCGGTGCACACATCCTGGGAGGCACTAAGATGATTTTCTGGAAGAAACTATTAGGCCTCTTATTACATATGCTTTTAATCTCATGCTTATAAAATATATTTTTATCATGATGAATACTCAATTTTTTTTCCTTGGTTACTGGTGGTACATAGGATCAAAGCAATGACAGATTACGGCAGTAGATTGCCAGCTTTGTGTGGGTGGGAGACTCATCTGTCTCATTTTTTCTTCCTCCCCCATCTCCTACCAATGGACATGCTCAGTAAATATTTTTTTGAAAAATGAGCTGTTTAATCACTAATTTTCTTTATCACATTGGACAAATTATACTTAACCGCTCAAGTTATTTCCTCTCCTGGCTATATAATGAGGAATAAAGCACACTTTGAAGACCCCTAGGGTGGATGTTCTTTTATTATGTGATTCCCCGCCTCCAAGGGGGTCACTAAAGAGGCATTAAGACAACTCAGTGCGTTTCACCCAACAATCCTTATAAGCCACATCCTGTGGTCGTGGGGGCAGCAAAGAAGCAGACAGTAATTTTTAAGAAAAACAGTAAAGTCATGATTCAAAAGATAGAAAAATGATCATGTGCCAAAGGTTTTATTCTACTCACCTACTAATGACTGGACAGGCAGATGTTATGGCCAGCTTGAAAGAGAATAAGTAGACACTTTTATTAAAAGGAATGTACAAATGGAGGCAAACTGGTTTTTCTGGTCAAAGGGGAGGGAGATTAATTGGACCGTCACCAAATAGAACAGTATGAGCATGTCTAAGAATTATTTTACATTACCACCATTTACCTACAAATTACTGAGCTGTAAAATTGCTCAGACAGACTGGAATCATAACCTGGAGAGTTGGAAGTAGAGATTTTTTTTTTCCCCTAGAATGCCTGGAGGCAGGCAGCCTCCATCTACTCGAGGAATGGTAAATCCACAGTGGTTGAATCCAAACCAGTCAAATGTAGGTGGTTTCTGAGTACTGTGGGGGTTCAAAAGAGAGAAATCCCTTTTGGCTTCCTGGAAGAGTTGGAAGGATCACCTAGAAAAATTTTTAAAAATTACCAAAGCTCCGGCCTCACCCCAGAACTGATGAATCAGAATCTCGGAGGGTTGATCTTGTGCTTCGGTAAATTGGAAAAACTCCCCAGGTGGGATTAATGAAGCCAGAATCGAAAAGCACTGGTTTTGATGCTTAAAGGCTGGATAGAAAATGGTGGTGGAAGAGGTTCTTGGCTTAGAGGGGGGTGGTGGTGGTGGGTGAAGAGGAAAGAAGGGAAGGCAAATAAATCAGGAAGGATGTTGTGGGCCTTGAAAGCTGAGCTGCAAGTGCCTACACTGAAGGGGGTCATTGGGATCATGTGGACAAGCAGTGACTCAGCTCAAGTTAGAGTCCCCTGGGTTCTCCCAGAGCACAGAGGTCTGGGTGAGTTTTTGCGTGACCTGCCACGTTATTTTTTTATTTTTCTCCAGTTGCCTTCCCGACACATATCTGGTTTCACCCCCTTACACTCAGCATCTCCTCCCACCCTAAAAGCATGCTCTATTGCTCCAAAGTATGCAAGATACCTTTATTTTTTTTTTAAGATTTTATTTATTCATTTGAGACAGAGAGAGAGAGTGAGCAGGGGGAGAGAGAGAGGGAGAGGGAGAAGCAGGTTCCCCGCTGAGCCAGGAACCCGATGTGGGGCTCGATCCCAGGACCCTAGGATCATGACCTGAGCTGAAGGCAGGATCATGACCTGAGCTGAAGCATTTCTGAAGACAGAAATGCTTTTTCTTAGGCTGGTGTTTCTGTTGTGTCTGATAACCCCTCTCTCCTCCGTCTGCTTCATCCTGTGATGCTGGACTCCTGATTCTGCCCCCCGTCAGCCTGAACCCCTAACATGTGTCTGTAACTTGATACACATCACACATGCAACAGAAAAGGACAAGTTAAAAAAAAAAAATTTAGAAAGTTGTAATACTTTTGTTCTGCACCCCAATGACTCATTGTGCCCAGCACCCCACTAACGGTGACTGGGATGACAAGAAGCCACCACTTATTAGACATTTAATGTGTTCTGGCTATGCTGAGTATTTTACCTGCATTAGCCCGTTGAATTTTCACAGAAAACCTTAGGATTAGCAATTCCTAGATGAAAAAACTGAGTCAGAGAGAAATGACAGAACTTGCCCTAGGTCACGAACTAGGAATTTTCAGGAATGTCTGAATTTGAACTCAGGCCAGGACTGCAAAGCCTGCATTCTTCATTATGATGCCAGACTGCCTCCCTTGTAAACATTTGGGTTTATCATAATAAAAGCGATCATTTCTTGAGCCTTTACTCTGTAATAGGCACTGGGCTTAGCGCTCTTCATCTGCTGTTTCATTTGTTTCTCAGTACTTGGAGATAATTTTTATGTGCATTTTGCAGATGTGGAAATTGAGATTCAATGAAGGTAATTTACCTAAATCACAAACGGGAGGGGGTGGGGGGCAGAGCTGTGACTCACAGCTAGGTCCGACCTCAAAGCCCATGCCTCTTGCATGAGTTGGACAAGACCCTTCCCCTGTCCAGTTCTCGGTTTCCCCAACTCTTGTACTTGGTCAGCAGCAAGCCACAAGTTGTGGTTCTCTCGCCCAGAGCTTTCCTCCTGGGATCAGTCTGGAGCTCCCTTGGGGAAGGAAGGAAACATGATTGCTTGTGGGCTAAAGAACTAAGGCAGGGGCTGGCCACAGTAGCCCAAAGCCACTAGGAGACTCTACCCTAGAATGGATTTCTGGAATGATCAGCCACAGTGAACCCTCATGGATATACAGGTCAGAAGAGGTTCAGGGTTCCTCGGAGGAGAGAGGCACAGGTTTAGAGCTGCCACGCCTGCCAGTCTTGAGGAGCTGTTTCAGCCAGGATGATAGAACTTGCATATTGGGTAAGGGGGAGGTTTGGGGGAGAACCCTCCTGGGACTGATATTCTGAGAGTCTGCTGTGAAAATCAATGGTTGGAATCTATAAAAACCTTTCTCATCCACTCTGGGTTTTCCCAAAGAGAAAGTGATATTATCCCCATTTTATAGATGAAGAAACTGAGGTCCAGAGAGGGAACCTGACTTGTCTGAGGTTACAGACAGATTGGGAACCAGACCTAGGTCTTTTTCTTTGGCCTCTTCCTAATCTCCTGTTGCAGCCAGAGTCCACGGTTGTGTGGGGCCTTTTGACCTGGGGCTTGGAGGCACAGATACCGTCCATGGTCTGGGCCTTGGCAAGTCACTTATCCTCCCTGAGATGTATTTACCTCACGCAGAAAATGAGGGGCCTGATGTAGTGGATGGTTAAGATTCACTCTGGGATTCTGAAACATTGTATATAAAACATTTATTCAGCCAATTTGTGAGGTAGGGTCTGGGTTGCTCTGGGAGGGAGCAGAGACCCTTGCAAAGCCAGGTAAACAGCACTGCTGTGATTACCTCCAGAGCTTCCCTGAGCCCACAGAGGAGGGGCTGTTGGAACTGCAGTCTCCAGATCTAGTTCTGGAAGAAGCTTGTGTGTACACAAGACCTGCACTCGCATGAAGCACATATAAACTGTTTTCTGAACTGAGAATATTTTCCCGAAGACTCAGGCCCTTCCTCTAAGCCATCTCTCCTTGGAAAGAGGCTCTTGTCCAGATGGGCCTGGGCTGCAGCCAGCAGCTGAAGTTTCCAGCAACAAGGCCAAAGGAAAATGCTTCCAGACTGGAGGTGCAGGTGACAGGCCTCAGCCCTCCCTGCCCAGGGGACTTCCCGGGCCTCCTTTGGTCCCTGTTGCTGTGCTGGCCTTGCGGGGCGTCCCTCATCCCCAGCCCACACCGTACCCCAGGCCGGAGAAGCCAGAGCCTGGCCAGACCCTGGGGTAGATGTGGTTCCCCGCCCCCTGCGGGGGGAATTTCCACTTTCTGGAGAGAGTTGCACATTTGTACGGAGGGGCCCCTGGTTGTCAGGGAAACAGCAGGGTTTCCTCCAGCTCTGCTGGGGTTGCAGGCAGATCTCTGTCCTCTGCCCTTCACCCCCAGCCCCACCTCCTGTCTGTCCGCTGACTGCAGTTTGGGGGACTCATGATCAGGCGCTGGAGCTATGGGCAAACACTACAAAGCCCGGTCAGAACTTGCCACCAGTACAGTGAATGCCTGGCATCCTGGGCTCTGTCCTTGACATGTTAATGTCTCATCTTCCAGCAGCCCTACAAGGCAGGAACAGGAAAGCCCCAGTTTTGTACTTGAGGTGACCTTGAACTCAGAGATGAGCAATGTGTCCAAGGTCATGGAGCTAATAAGTGACAAAACGTGTTTGAATCCAGTTCTGTCCATCTGACTCCAAAACCTGTTCTTCCTGCTGTGTCGCACCGTCTCCAGCAGGGTAATGGGCTGAGGTCAAGAAGGGCCGATTTCCCCTAAGGTGTTGGTTTTGTTTTTTATTTTTTGGTGGTGGGGTATGTGGAGAACTGGAAAGCACTGAGCTTTGCATTCTACTGCCGCCCTGGTTTCTCCTAGTTCAGCTCCTTGTAGGTCTTACTGAATAAGCCGATAGAGTTTATTATTCTTCCTTTTAAAAAGCAATACATAGGGGCGCCTGGGTGGCTCAGTTGGTTAAGTGACTGCCTTCATCTCAGGTCATGATCCTGGAGTCCCGGGATCGAGGGGATCGAGTCCCGGGATCGAGTCCCACATCGGGCTCCCTGCTCAGCGGGGGGGTCTGCTTCTCCCTCTGACCCTCTTCCCTCTCATGCTCTCTGTTTCTCATTCTCTCTCTCTCAAATAAATAAATAAAATCTTAAAAAAAAAAAAGCAATACATAGACATGGCTTAAAAAGATCAAATGGTACAGCCCTGACTGAAATGGAAAGCACCGGCCCTTCTTTCTCCTCTTTTCCTGGGAAAATTGCTTCACTTCCACCTTTGCCTTCCTGCTCTTCCTGCTGAGAGTGCTCACCGTCCCGTGCCCCCTTCTCTTCCAACTTCCCAAGCCGGTGACAGCCCTTTCTCCATTTCTTTTTAGGTGTAAGACATTTTTGTTGATTTCTTCCCTCTAATCCCTGTCTCCTACACCCCCCTTTGATAAGATCCTCTCTCCTGTTTGTCCTAACGGGGAAGAATCCAGAGCCTTTACTGTGGCCTCAGGCACTGGCCCCCGGCCCCCATTCCCTGCTGCTGCGTTAGCTGCCCCGAGTTCCTTGACCGCACACCCCCAGGTAGCCACATGGTTCATGATCCTCTGACCACCTGGCCTGGGCTTCTACTGCTTGTCACTCTCCCCTGACCCAGGTGTTGTCTTTTCTTACTTTTTTGCCATAGGCATTTGTTATTCTTCCCCATTATAGAGTAAGCTGCAGAAAAACAGAGTTTTTAAAAATCTTTTATTGATCGCTATACCCTCAGTGCCTAGAGCAGTGCCTAATCAGAGCAGATGCTCAAGAAATGCTCATTGACTTGCACGGGAACGCTAGCCCTTCAGATACTTGCAGCAGGTGGCCCAGAGCCCTTTGAGCATTCTCATCTGCAGAGCGTTAAGCCCTGGCTTCTGGAACCATTCTCGGTGACTTAGACATAGAGCATGCTTGGTGCAGATAGATTGGACTCTGGAATCTGGACTTTGTTGAATTCCGTTTTAAGCGGTGTGACTTTGGGTAGATGATGCAACCTCCCTGACTCCCCATCCTCCATTTCCTCCCCTGGGGAAAGGGGGAAACTGATGCTGGGAAGGATTGCTGTGAGGATTCAGTGGGACTTGTGGGAAAGTGCCCTGGATGGCCAGGGGAGTCGTGTGTTCAGCGGTCATGCCCTGTCTCCCTCTCAGTTCCAGGTCCCTCTCCCATCCTGGTGGGAGTGGGCCCAGGCCAGTCTATCCTTTGTCTTCTGAAAAGTGCGTCTGGCCCTGAGGCAGGTCTGGGTGTAATTTAACCTAAAGGGCTGGGGGCAGCTGGAAAGCAGCAGGGGGAGCATACCTTCCCTTGGGAGGCAAGGAGGGTGAGGAAATTGGGGGAAAGCATGGAGGGGTCCAGATCTCATAAGTAAGTCTCTTTCTTCTCCACAGTGTTACCTGCTGCAGAACCTGAGACCATGGCCAAACCAGCACAGGTAAGGAGCCTCTCCCCTTCTGAAGGCTGTGCTCCGCCTTACGTGGGCTCCTAGAGTCACTAGGCCCGCTCTGCTCTTCATCTAGAAGGGAGCAGGAGAGGTTCTCAGGCTTTGCTCGCTCCCATTACAAGTCACGACCTTTTCTGTTGCAAGTGTCCAATGACAACACACAACATTCTAAGCAGAAAAGATGTGTACTGGCTTATGTGACTGAACAGCCCAGAGCTTCAGGTTTGGCTCGTTCCAGGGACCCAGATGATATTGTCAGGATTCTGCCTCTGTGAGTTGAACTTCCTCTGGGTGGCTTCCTTCGTGGGCGGTTCTTCCCTGATTTGGTACTCTAGCCACCAGCTGCCCCAGGCTTCCATTCTGCTTCCTGGGCAGCCTGGAGGAAACAATATACTTTATTCCCAGTGATTCCAGGGCAAGTCCTAGGTTTGGTTCTCATTGGCTGGGCCAATGGTGACTTGGATTCAGGCGGTAGAGTTGGTCCTAACCTGAACTGCATGGCCCAGAAGTGGTTCCCCAAGGAGAAGCCTGCTGGACAGGCAAAAGCATGAGAGGATTCTCTCTCCTCTGGACATGGAAGTGTCTCTTGTCACATGCATCTGGGATTAAGTTTCCCTGCTTAGGAGACTTCCATCTTTCATGCTACAGGACCATTTTGCTGGGCAGTAGAAATTGAGGTGTGGCGGAGCTTTTTTACTCCTGGGTGTGCTCAGGATTGGGTTCTGTCCTTGGGCAGAGCTAGGTGTCCTTCTACGCCAGGCTTCACCCGAGACTGACCCCTGTTGGCTAGCATTAGAAAAAGAGACGTGGCCACTGCAGTGATAGGATGGGGAAGGGAGAATGAAACCAAGGGATGTCTGACTAGGCCCCTTTTGCTCCTCACTTCAGTCACAGAGCTACTGGCCACAGGCATAATACAAATACTGGGTGATCTTGGGAGAGTTCTTTACCCTCTCGGCCTCAGGTTTTAGGACTTGCCAGTGAACAAGGGCCTTAAGGATATCTATTCACAATTTTTGAAGAGCACAGTGTCTCACATGATACAGGATCAGCCCTCAAAAGAGTCCCAGCTGTGGCCTCCCTGTCAGCCTCTGAGGATCGTACTTTGCACAAGTGGCCTCTCTGACCAGGAGGAGAAAGTGCTAGTAGTTATGGGCAAAGGTCCAAGGCAGAACTTGCTGTTCCCCATTTTTTATATGTAGTCATACCACAGCTACTTCCTGGGAGGCATTCAAATTGCAGGATTCTACATGACCTGAGTGGACAGAGCAGATCCTGGGAGGTCAGAGGGGCCAGGACCCAGGGCACAGATCTTTGGAATTCTGCTCCAGCGCTCCCAACCATGCTTCTGCCTGGTTGACCCATGGTTTCTTGTTGCCATGGATGGACCAGGGGCCAGGAGACAGTCTGAAAGCAAGAGTCCCAGAGTGGCAGAGCCTTAGGGGTCCCTCATCCCATGAGATGAGCTGGAACCCCCCCCCACACACACACACGGCACTCATGCTCTGGTGGAGGCAATAAAGGAGTTTTGTGGGCACACAGGTTGAGGAAGCTGGGAAAGGTGCCTGGAGAGATACCGGGGGAGAGGAAGGGGCCTGATGTGCCCCAGGGGGAGGAGATGCTGGAACAGAAGGCCAGAGAGGAGATGGCGCGGTGTGTGAGGGGCAGCAAAGGTAAATTTGGCATGCTTAGCCTGCAAGGGTTTGGGCAAGGGAGGAGGTTGCAGAAGACAAAACCGGGGAATTTGAGCAAGATCTTCCTTCCATTCTTGAGCTGAAGTTTGTATCTGTTGCTTCCAATTATTAACACCCCAATTCGGCATCTTGTGTGCCCCCTTCCCAACCCACACATACCCCCACGCACACATGCACAGAACACGCCACTCACTCTTTTCTCCAGTGCAGATCACCCCCCGTTATTTCTGCTGTGTTAATTGTGCTATTCTCCCTGGCTTTCCTTCTAAAAGAGGGGAACTTGGGGCCCAGAGATGTGAAGAAATAGTGTGGTGTCAGAAAGGTCCCGGACGCATGGCTCTGTGGCGTTCAGTTCACAGGGATTTTCTGGACTGGAACTTGCTGCTGGGCATGAGAACACTGAGGACCGGACGAGAGGCGCGGGGGCTGGCGCCCGGCACCCCAGCAGCTGCAGAGATGAGGCCCCGGTCAGGTGTGGTCAGGGCAGCTCTACAGTGGGGTCCTGGCCCGGCAGCCATCTCTCAGGAGAGGCCGCAGGCTCCTAACTCTAGCAGCAGCTGGGGTGGGTCCCGAGTCCTCAGAGCCCCAGGGGCCAGGCCGCTCACCAGCTGGCAGCAGGACCTGCTGAATATTTCAGGGTGGAAAGTCCCTTCTGTGCTCGCCCCTCCCCTGGGCCCTGGGTACTTGAGGCCAGGAGCCTGTCTGCCAGAGGAGCGACAGGCCGGCTAGGTGAGGAGGGGACGCAGACTTCATCAGGTTGGCGTGAGGATGACCGACGGTGGGAAACCAGGCCCTGGGTGATTTGAAGGACTGTCTCTGTGCCTCTAAATGTGACCAGTGCTGTGACCCCCCATGTCCGGCTCTTCTAGTGGCCGTGATCCTGAGGGCCCCTGGGAGAGTTGATTATCCTTATGCAAAGATACATCTGGGAAGCTGGCCCCGCTCCTCACTAAACCGGTGGTAGAGGGAACATGCGGATCCAGCGCCCTGTCAGTCATTAGACTGCCCTTCCCCCTGGAGGACGGTGCCTCATCTTTCAGTTGCAGCCCTGTGCTGAGCCCCCCGCTGTGGGAGGAGGGGGGGGGGGTAGGCTGAGGTGGAGGAGTGGCAGCAAGGGGGAGGGCCCTCAGCTTGCTGCAGAGGCCTCTGCTCTTGCACCTTCTCCTCTTCTCCTTCCTTCCTGGCAACTTGGAGTCCCGTGGTCTTGCCGACTTGGGGCATCTGCACTGAGCGCTGAAGAATCTGGGCTGCCTCCCCGAATGTTCTTGCTTGCTCTTGCCTCCGGGACTGGACCGTTTGTTTCCTGTGTGAAGCCTTCCCATCTCTGCTTTTCTGTCCCCGCCCTCAGCCCTTGGGGGCCCCTCATCCTTTAGCACTCAGTGTAGAATTCCCCTCCAGGGAGGAAGTTGTCTTTGTTCTGCTTAGAATATATTCAGTCATTCATCTATCCATGTGCCTATCCATCCAGCAAACAGATATTCAGTGGGTGCTTGGTTGTGCCAGGCTTTGTGCTGGGTGCTGGGGTGCATCAGTGAGAAAGACCAACACTCCTAGGGCTTTCTAAAGGGACTGTCTCTTTTCTGGTCTGGGTGTTTGGCATGTGTTTCTCCTGCTCTGCCCAGGGGTGTGATCAGGTTGCAGGGGACTCATGGATGGCGGGAAGAGGGCCGTGTCCCTTTCTGGTCACCCGTCCTGTGAGAACTTTAAATAGCAGCCCTGCACCCACACATGCATACCTCAGAGGAACAGCAGCTGCAAACATAAACCAAGGAGCAGCCAAACGTCTGGCCAGGTCCTTCAGTATGGGCACCGCTAGATGCAGGAGATGGTTGGAGGCTCATTTTTGTGTTTGCTTTTTTTTTTAATACTCTATTTGTTTGTTTATTTATTTATCAACGAGAGAGAGAGAGAGAGAGAGAGAGAGAGAGAGAGAGAGAACGCACAGGCAAGGGGAGGGAGCTGAGGGAGAAGCAGGCTCCCTGCTGAGCAAGGAGCCCCGATGCGGGACTTGATCCCAGGACCCTGGGATCATGACCTGAGCCAGAGGCAGGTACTTAATGACTGAGCCACCCAGGCGTCCCTTGCGTTTGCTTCTTACTCCTTTAAGGCACCGTGTATGTGGGCCACCCCCAATCCGTGCACAGAGCCTTTCCTGGTTCCCTCCCCTCGCTGGAATTGGCCTCCCCTGTTTTCCCAAATTACCCTGCCTCTGTCTTAGGGTATTTATGGTGAGTTCTATGCTAATTTGCGTGCTTGTCTCTCTCCTCTGGGTCCGAAGCTCAGGAAAGACAGGACCAGGTCTTCTTTCTCCCTGAATCTTCAGCCCTTAGCATTGGGCCTGGCCTAGGCTAAGTGCCCTCTCACCATGCTGTGGGCTCAGTGCTTGGGCTCCCGCATCCCCAGCCCTCCCAGCTCTCGGCCACTCTCCTGGCCCCATACTTCTCTGGGGCCACGTAGCTGACCCACATCTGACTTCTCTGTGAACCAGCCCATTGTGCATTCAGATTCAGTGTCTGGGATCCTCTGGCTCTGCCTCTCTTCCCTTTCAGCCTGAGGACCCAGCCAGCTTGTCCTCAGATGCCAGCTGCTAGCTCAGTTTACTGGGCCCAAAGGGCAGCATCTTGTCTTGGCACTGAGTCTGAGGGTGGCTCCGGGCATCCCTTGGGCCACGACCTCACCCTCAGAAGCTGGCAGCTGCAAGGTTTCTGGAGCTGGAGAGCAAAGGGGAACAGGCCAGAGATCTGGGTTCTTTTGGACCCTTGGCAAGAGGCTTTTCTTCTTTGGGCTCAGTTTCTTTGTTTCTGTGATACAGATCATCTTAAGTGCTTCTGCAAGTTGGAATCACATTAATGGAGGCAAAAGGGCTTTGTAAACTGTAAAGTGCCATAAAGGTATGAGGAGCTCTTGTTACTCTTGCAGGGATCATTTCTACCCCTTGCACTCAGCCTGGCTTTTTTCCTCTCTCCCGGGTCCTGGGAAGGCTGTGCAGTGCTGTGGGCTGGACAGAGCCACCGTCCTGCGGGGAAAGGGCACAGTCCTTGGGGTAGGCTGTGGCAGGAGGTACAGGGAGAGTCGTCCCTACCCTTGCCTGGGCTTTCTGTAGTCAGGGCTTAATTTTCGGGGAAGGGAACGCAGCCTAGACTCTGCCTATGGCCAGGGTTGAGAGTGTGATCTGGGGTTGGGGCTGGGAGCCCCCTTTAAGGCTAAGGTCAGCAGCTTACCTTCTGCTTTGTCTCTCCACAGGGTGCCAAGTACCGTGGCTCCATTCATGACTTCCCAGGCTTTGACCCCAGCCAGGATGCCGAGGCCCTGTATACAGCCATGAAGGGCTTTGGTGGGTGCTTGGCCACCAGCAGTGAGGCCCTAGGAAAGGGAGCAGGACTCACTGGAGCTGGGGGGTGTTCCCACATGTGGGCTCAGCCCAGAGTCCTTCAGGGGGTGAGGGTGGGGGTGAGGTGTTGAGATGTGCTCACTCATTCTTTTGTCTCCTCTTTTTATTATTTTTCATCATTTTGTAATGAAATATTCCAGACCAACCCAAAGGTCTAGGGAATAATAGAAGCTTCCCCCACAGACCTGCCGCCCAACTTGAGAAATAGCACTTGCTTCCTCATAGAGTTGAAACCTCCTTGGTGGGTCCCCTCCTGAAGCATCAGGCCTGGCTTTCCTCTTGGGAGTAAGCACTACCCCGAACTTGGTGCTGATTATTCTGTTTTATTTTTCCTGTTGAAAGAACCCTGTCCTGGGTGTTAGGATACCTGGGTTTTTCTAAGCCAGGTCTCACTGTGAAAGCTTGGATGAGTCCTTGTTCCTCTCTGGACCTCAGTTTCCTTATGTGTCTGATGAGGGGCTGGGTCACAGGCCCTCTGAGCTCAAATACTGTGGGTGCTATGATCCTTCTCAGTAGGGGCTTGACAGATCCCCATAGATCCTACACCACCGACACCACCACCGCCTGATGAACAGAAGGCTGGTGCTGAGGTCTGCGGGGAGCAGCCCTGGTGGGCTTCCTAGAGGCATGTTGGGGAAGGGTCACTGGTGCCCTCCTGTCTTCCAGGCAGTGACAAGGAGGCCATACTGGAGCTCATCACTTCTCGGAGCAACAGGCAGAGGCAGGAGATCTGTCAGAGCTACAAGTCCCTCTACGGCAAGGTAACCGTGGCAACCACAGGGCAGGTGGGGTGGTGCTGGGGAGCTGATCTCCTTCACCTGTGTGTTCATTCAGGGTCTCTCCTATTGTATTCCAGCTCAGCCTCCGTGCTGACAATTCTGCCCTCCTTTTTCTCTTCTCTTTAGTCAGGCCCCATTCAGCCACAGGTACTTCTACAGCACTTGCTATATGCTTGGGCACTGGATTAGGTGTTGGCGCACGCAGGTGAATTAGACCTGTGAGGTGTCAGCGCTGTGGACTCACGATAGTGGGAGAGACACCCAGTAAACAAGTGAACAAACAGTGCTGGGGGAGAGGCACTGTGCCATGGGCTTGAATCCTGCACCGCCATTTGCTCGCTGCGTGACTTTGGGCAAGTTACCTGACATCTCTACACCCGTTTCTTAGGGTTGATGAGAGCCCATACCTCCCAGAGTGACAGTTCTAGGGGCTTGCTCAGCCTGGTGCCTTACAGAGTAGGTGCTCATTAAACGCAGTTCTTATAAGCACTCCTCCCCTCCCTCCTCCATCTCCTCCTCCCTCCCCACCCCCGACCCCTGACCTAGGACCTCATTGCTGACTTGAAGTATGAGCTGACAGGAAAGTTTGAACGACTGATTGTGGGTCTCATGAGGCCACTTCCCTACTGCGACGCCAAAGAAATTAAAGACGCCATCTCGGTAAGAAGCGTGATCTGTGTGTGTGTTGCGAACGGGGGTGTGATGAATGGGAAGATTCTGGTCTCTGCAGCAAGTACTCACTGAGCCCTGCGCCTGCCAGCCAGGTGCCCTGCTGTAAGAGGCAGCTTGCTCAAACCCTGTCCCAGAGGGGTGCCACAGTCTCCTCCACATGGCCAGAGGTGGGACAGATGCTGGTGTGAGACAGACCTCATAAAGGGGGCCCTTGGCTTAGACTCCACCACGGCAGCCTACAGCCCTGAGGAAGCAGGATACAGGGCCATAAAGACAAATTGTGCCTGCCACCCCAAGGCCAAGGGCATACTAAAGGAGGGCAGGAGGGCAGACCCAGGGTGGCTTGAGAGGGCGTCACAGAAGATGAGAGATCAAGCTGGGCCCAGAAGCCCCGGGGAGGATTTGGTTGATCAGAGTGGGAAGGTCATTGCAGGCCGGGTGAGAGGTCAGGAGAGGTGGTGGAGGTGTGTCCGGGACAGAAGTGCGGCTCGGTCTGGTTGAAGGAGAGGTGGCTCCCTAGCAAGCAGGGAGGGATTAAAGCCCTCAGGTGTACCTGCACTTCATAGCCTGTAAAGTGCTGTGAGCTTTGCCTCAGGTGAGCTATTCAGAATGGACTTACTTGACATATTGGCAGGTTTCACGATGTGAAAGATTGCCTTCTCACTGTCCTTGTGAGTCGGGCAGAGCCACCGGCATCCTTTCCATTTTACAGATGAGAAAACGGGGGCCCAGAAAGACAACGTTTCTTAATGAGAGGTCACAAAGCAAGCTGCAGGCAGAAGCAGGACTAGAACCTGTGTCTTTTGATTCTCAGGGCAGCGGCTCCAGTCTGGTGCCTGCAAGCTGTGGTAGGAGCACCCTGAGTGTTGGGGGTGTCATGGCTCTGGCCACTCCAGGAACCCAGCCCATGGCTGGTGGTGGCCTCCCAGCCCAGCCTGACTCTGACGTCTCTTCTGTTCTTCCCAGGGCATCGGCACTGATGAGAAGTGTCTCATTGAGATCTTGGCTTCTCGGACCAATGAGCAGATCCACCAGCTCGTGGCAGCATACAAAGATGGTGAGATGGGCAGGGGGGGCCACTCAGGACTTAGATATGAAATGAGGGTAATTGCAAGGGTGGGGACCCTAAGACTATCCATCCACCTTCTTTCCTCCTGTCCCCTGATCTGTCCATCGTTTCTCCATGTCAGGAATAGCAGCTCTGTGCAGCAATGTGCTAGGTTCTCAGGATATGTTGGTGGGCAGAACCCATGTAGTCCCTGCCTCCTAGAACTTACAGATTAATGAGGACAGGTAAACACGATGATGACACACTGCTATACGATGAAGTAACAGGAATCGGACTTTAATTCGGGTGGACCTGCTCCAGACAAGTGGTCAGAGAAAGCATGTCTTGGGAGGGAATGAGAAGGAGCCAGTTGTGTGAGGAGTGGCGAGAAGATCCTGGCACACAGCGCGAATGGCAAGCCCAAATGCCCTGGGGCAGAAATGAGCCTGGTAGCTAGTGTGAGGCCAGAGTGGTAGAGGGCAGGGCAGGGTCACACAGGGCCTTGCAGGCCAAGAGAAAGAGGTGATGTTTGATTCCAAGTCCAGCAGGAAGCCGGGGAGCCCGTGATCAGGGAGGGCATTAAGAGTCACCCCTGTTGCTGTGGATTGGAGGGGGAGGGGAGCAGAAGCAGGGGACACAGTTGGAAGGCTGTAGCCACCGTCCAGGTGGTCGACCCCGGTACCCGGAGTAGGGTGGCATAGGTGGGGACAGAGGAAGTGGACAGATTCCATCTCAGTGTGTCAGGGGTCAGTGCAGAAACCTGTGGAGGTACCCCTTGGGTCTTTCCATGACCGGCCCATAGACTGGGTGCGGGGATCATACTGGGGGCAGCAGGGACCTTTATCCTGGATCCCCGAGGTCTCATGGGGATGGGACTAGAGCTTCTGTTCCTTCCCTGCAGCCTATGAGCGAGACCTGGAGGCTGACGTCATTGGCGACACCTCTGGCCACTTCCAGAAGATGCTCGTGGTCCTGCTCCAGGTTGGTCAACGTTGGGGCCCTCCCGGAAGCTCTCTACCAGAGCGCGGGCAGAGGGCTGGCGGCACCTCCTTCCTCTTGCCCCAGACAGCGTAGCCTGTGAGGGGTTCGCTGGTGGCTCCTCAGGTATAAAGTCCCCATAAGCTGGGGCCACTCCCCAACTGCCCATTTATCCTCGAACCTGAGGTGGTTTCTCTCTCTCACCTGGGTGTAGAAGCCGAGCACCCAGGGGTCTGCTGGGTCGCCCCTGGTTTGCACCGGCAGGTGACCCGCATTTCCCTTTGCACACATCCCTCCACTTTTGTGCCCGGGAAAACCCCCCCCCCCCCCCGTGACCTCCGTCCTCTCTTCACCCCCACCCCTCCCCCGGCTCTCCAGGCCTCCCTCCTGCCTTTGCTTCCCCAGCCAGCACAGCCTCGAGTCACCAGCAGGGACGTGGCATTTCTGGGGCTTCCTGCGCTGCGTCTCCCACAGCCAAGCCCCGCCGCTCCTCCCTCCCACCCCCAGAGGCATGAAAAAGGACCATGAAGACGCTGCAGACTGGCTTCCATCTGCCAAGCTGGTTTTTCCCCCTTGGTTTTCTACACAATGTGTTTTTTTGAAAAACACTCTTGAGTTAGTTGCTAACATACAAAAATGGGGAGTTTTTGCTCGAAAGCCAGATTTCTAGGTGCCTTAGAATCATGGAAAGTTCTGACACTGACAGGCCGGCATTTTGAATGGCTGCAGGGGGCTGGAAAACATGTCATTTCCCCGCACCCCTGCAGCTTCCCCTTCACCTGCCTGGCTCCCCGGAAATCTCCGGTATTGACCTCAGGCATCGAGCAGTTTCAACCCAACACTTGTCGGAAGCTTTATATAGAAATTAAGGCACGTCTTTGTTTCTTTCATTTGCTCCCCTCCCATACACAGTGTACCCCAGCTGCTCTCAGGTCTTTTTCTCCATTGCCATAGCAGTCCATATCCCATATTAAGCAGCTGGGGAATTACCAGAAACATCAGGAATGGGAAAGTGTGACCTTTGCCCCCAAGTGCAAAGCCATTTGTTCTGGAGAGTTCCAGCTCCTTCTCAACATCTTAACACCAGATGGGCAGTGCCGCAGCATGCATTATAAATGTGCGGGCTCTGTCTTTGAAGCTCAGTCCTCAGGAGAACAGGGGCTTTGAGATTCTGAGATGCCCAGTCCAGGGGCAGGAGGAGAGAAGCATGCCCATGCCCATGCCCATGGAAGCATGATGCCCGCTAGGGCTGGCCCCGTCCCCGACAAGTTCTGTTCTTTGTCAGATGGGGCACAGGGCCTGGGTGGGGCAGCAGAAATAGCAGTAGGATTTGGTGCTTTCAGTGCTTGTGAGCTCAGATCTCAGGGCCCAAGTCTCAGATCCTCCCTGGTGAGTTCTCCAGGTTAAGGTCTGGGAACCCCCAGTAGAACACAAATGTGCAGACTTTTTAGCCCTGCGGTATCGTTGGCGGGCATCATGAGCCATACGGGGACTTGTGCGGGGTCCTGTTCTCAGTACACAGGCTCTGGCTTGCTCTGGGATGGGGCACCTGGAGGGACCTTGGTCATTCCCAGGACTCCCCTCTTTGGTCCCAACTCCGAGGATGAAGGGAAAAGCCAATGAGAGGGACCCTGTGATTCCCCGCAAAATAGATGCTTCGGTCTTGATGCAGTGGCAGCTGAAGTCACTGCTCCAGGACACGTCTGGGCCACCACGCTTTCTCTACCATCCCGGTCTCCACCCCTGGTATCCAGGCCTCTTCCCCCCCCGCCCCGCCCCAGCTCTGGTACTTGAACCCCGTGTCCCTTTGTCTCTGCCCAGGGAACCAGGGAGGAGGACGATGTGGTGAGCGAGGACTTGGTACAACAGGACGTCCAGGTAAACCAGCACTGACCGAGGGCTCTTGGGGCACAGCAAGGGAGCCCCGAGAGCGGGGAGCTTGGGGATCCGGAGAAGGGCTGGGTGCCGGGGAAGGGCTGGGTGCTGAGTAATTTGCATCAAATACCAGAAATAACTGACTCCTGGCCAGTGCTTTGTTGAAGAAAGGACTTAAATTGTTTCTCAAAGGTGCACAACATATATAAAGTTGGTGAGCTATGTTTTGGAGCTTTTGTCATTCGTTCCTTTATTCATTCAGATAATTAATATGTACTGAATGCTTACTATGTGCTGGGCACTCTGCCAAGCACTGGGGAGTCACTAATGAACAAAATCAGACAGTACTGGGAGAGATAGGCATAGGTTAATCGTACAAAGACCTTCTCTGGGATATATCATTACATTCCAGGTGTTTTGAGCCCCACTTTGTGCCCATGACAGTGCAGGGGTAGATACAGAGAATGCTAAGACATAGTTCCTGTCTTTGAGGAGCCCACGCCATAGTGGGGAGCCAGGCCCATAAAGTCATTATATCATACAGTGGAGCAAGCAATAAAGAAGCAGAAAACTATAGGAGCCCAGAAGAGGGAAAGAGGTGAAGAAAGAGATCTCTGCTTTGGGGCTATCAAGAAGTACTTCGAGAACAAATGGGACATTTATTTAATCTGGGGCTTGAAGGTTGAGTAGGAGTTTCCCCAGAAAGAAAGGAAGGTATATAGGTGTATGCAAAGGTCCTGAGGCTATCAGTTACTCGTGTGTTCAGGGATCCAGCAGCAGTTGATTAGCTTGGCCAGCAAGTTCTGTCTCCTTTCAATGAAGTCCTTCCTCTTCCCCTTCAGGACCTGTACGAGGCAGGGGAACTGAAATGGGGAACAGATGAAGCTCAGTTCATTTACATTTTGGGCAGTCGCAGCAAACAGCATCTTCGGTTGGGTAAGTTCCAGAGAGGAAAGACCTACAGCTGCTCCCTTGGGGTTGTGCCAAGAATTCCATTCTTTCTTCCTTTTCTACTAATAGAGCAGGATAGTTACTTCATCTACAGTGCAAGTACTGGTCCTGATTTTATTAGATGGTGGTTTGTGTAGTCCCTCAGCAAAGTCATTGACGGGATGCTCCCCCTTTCCATCTGAGTACCAGTCCTGTCTTCCTGTTGGGAGTGTGAGGTACACAGAGTCCCTCACGTCATACCCGGCCTGACTGCATGGTGGCTGGTGGTGTGCATGACCTCCCTGCCAGCCAGCTCCCCAAAGACCGGCCCTACCTTCATGGTGGGCGCTCTGGTCCTGGCCTCCCCTTCTGAGGTCCTGGTTTCTCCTGCGTTCTGGGACATCCTCAACATCCCTGCCTTTCTGACTCAGTGTTTGATGAGTATCTGAAGACCACGGGGAAGCCGATCGAAGCCAGCATCCGAGGGGAGCTGTCCGGGGACTTTGAGAAGCTGATGCTGGCTGTGGGTATGTCCTGACTTTGCATTCCCAGGGGCATTCAAGGGATTCTGGGATTCTGGCCCAGGAACAAGAGGCCAAGAATGGGAAGGGGGGACTGTATGATCTGGCGGCAGGAGGCAGAGAATTCTGCAGGTTGGCCAGGGCAGCATTAAGTCGGGGGCAGAGTGGAGGCTCGGGTACTGACTTCCCACCACTCCCTCCCTGGGTGTGGGTGGTGGGACGAGGTAGAGCCGAGAGCCTGAGCTCGGGGAAAGAACCAGAAGGAGAGCAGGCTTGTGTAGAACACGTACCGTGTGCTGGGTGCTGCGCGGGGTGTTTAATCTTTAAAAAAGGCCTGGGGGGGGGGGGGGGGGGCATGATCTCCATTTCACAGATGAGGAAACCACATCTCACAGAGGCTGTGTCACTTGCCAAGGGGTAGTTCTGTCATGACCTGGGGGGTCCCGGGCACGGGGCTTGCCGGGAGCTGACTAGCCAGTTGTAGAGTCAAGATTCAAACCCAGGGTTCTCCCAACTCCGCTGTTGACTTGGAGCAAGTCCCCTGTCCTCGCTGGGCTTCAGCTCCCTCATCTGATAAATGGGGGCAGAGGTGACGGACTGCCTGACCCAGAGGCCCTTAGAAGCTAGACATTGCAAGAATCGGTATGTCCGAGTCTGGGCTGGGTTGTATGTGTGTTCTCTGGGTGGGGAGCTATACCCCCAGCCTCATCCTCCTGCCCAGAGCTGTCCCTTCCCAACTCTGTTTCAAGCAGTCAGGTTCTGGCCTGCTCTGCCAGCAGGATCCAAAGTGCTGTAGCTGCCAGTACCTTTCTGCTGCAGCAGGATCTAAAGAAACACCTCTCCCAGCTCCACCCCAGATGCTACCCCCAACCCGGCCCGGCTCCCAGCAAACCCCCCAGAGGACTAGAAAGATGAAGTGGGTCTTTGCACAACCCACATTTCAGCAGCCCGGTTCCTGATTTCTTTATGCTCTGGGTTTGTGTTAAAAGGGGGTGGGGCCTCGGGTTATCAGGAGCCTGGGTTCGTCCTTGGTTTGCACTTGGTGGTCCCCAAGAGGTAAAGAAGGGGTCAGGCCACCCCAGCCCATTCTGAGGCAGCTAGAATAACTCTACCTCTTCTTCCCTCTTCTCAGTAAAGTGTATCCGGAGCACCCCAGAGTATTTTGCGGAAAGGCTCTTCAAAGCCATGAAGGTGTGTGGTAGGGTCGGTGGGAATGAGCTTGTGGGAGGGGATCTCTGCCCATCCCCACGGGACTGTAGAGATGCTCTGACAAGTCTGTAGGGCCCACTCACTGGCCAAAGAGAGCCCTCAGGGGATTGGCCGCAGGAAAGAGTGATGGCCCTCTTCCCAGGTGAGCTCCCGAGCCTGGGATGCTATCTGGTCGCACACCTGCCCCCCAAATACCTGCTCCAACCTCAGGATTGATCACCTAGTGTTAGGACAGCCTGCGCTTGATTCATCCAGCCAGATGGGCTGGAAACCCACACATTTCAAAAATATTAATTGACCAGAATGTTTCTGTACAGTGTATGTAGATTAGACCACTTTGGAAGATACTTGTCATTGTCTAAGGCTTGTGATGTCTATCCCTGTGACCCAGCGATTCTCCTCTGGATGTGTACTTGAGAACAGTGATTCCCACTCTTTTGCACACAGGACACATGGAAACTGATGATAGTTCCATAGCACAACAGGGTACATGAATGCAGAGGCTACAGACCCAAGGCCCAGGAGCTTAGGCCTTCCTGGCCCTGGTTGGCCATCCCACAAGGGCAAGGGAACTGTGGCCCATTCACTGTCTTTCAGAGTGAGGTCAGGCAGCTCAGCGCGGGAGAGAAGGTTCCTGTGTGCATGCGTTCCTAAGAATGTGGCAGTGTTACCTGTGTTAGGAAAAATTCAGCAACAACCCAATGTCCATCCGGAGTAGCTGGAGAAATAAATGCGAAGTGGTGTATTTACAGCATTCCAAGATACACAGACGTAAACAATCTATGCTGAAGAGTTACAAAGTTACGATAAAATTATAAGGGAAACCAGGGACGGGCTGATGTATGAGGGGAGGAAGCAAATCAAAGCAAGAGGGACACATAGGGAGCTTCTGGGGGAGTGACAGTATTGTGTATCTTTTGTTCTTAAATTTAATGTTTTATCACAAAAATTGTATTTTCAACTCAGCTGTTAGCTGTTAGCACTCTGGCCTCCTCTCAAGTTCCTGTCCCCCTAACCCACTTGTCTTCCAGGGCCTGGGGACTCGGGATAACACCCTGATCCGCATCATGGTCTCCCGTAGTGAGCTGGACATGCTTGACATTCGGGAGATATTCCGGACCAAGTATGAGAAGTCCCTGTATAGCATGATCAAGGTGAGCGGAGTTAACAGGGTACAGAGAGGAGCAGAGGGCTTGGGAACCACTCCCAGGGGAAAAGAACTGTCCCAGAAAGCTGGGAGTCTCTTGGGAATTCCAGCAGCCCCTGCCTCATGGCACGTTTCCGGGAATGTGAGACAATTCATGGAGCCCTATTTTCATGGACTATTTCACTTGGGAGGGCCGGGCTGGGGATCATCTGGGGATAGTGGTGTGCTGGGGCCGGCTTGCACTGGCTCCACATTCAGTGAAATCATTTTGGTAGCTTCAAAGTATCCCTGGTTGGATGTATGCACACCACAGAGATTGCCAAATGTTACAAATCAGGGTTTTTTTACTTTTTTCCCCCAAGAGCTGGTTGTTAAATACTTGCCAGCATACTGTTGTTTGGTGGTCGCAGCCACCCCCAGACCAGAGGAGAGTCAGGGCTGCTACAAAAGCCTTCCCCGTCTTGGGCTCTGCAGAACCTCCCCTTCTTGTCTGAGGGGAGCCCAGGGGTGAGTGAGGTCACCTTTCTCTCTCTCTCTCTTTCTCCCCAGAATGACACGTCTGGCGATTACAAGAAGGCTCTGCTGAAACTCTGTGGGGGTGATGATGAGTAAGTGGCCCCCCGGGGCCCCAGGCTGGAGGGAGTGGCCTCTGGGGGTGGCAGGCCTGGGCTCTCCTGGCCCTCATCCTGGTGGATGGATGGATTGGATGAAGTTGGGGATTCCTCGGTGCCAGGAGCGGCATGCAGGTGAAAGTCTGTGTGTGTGTGTGTGTGTGTGTGTGTGTGTGTGTGTGTGTGTGTGTGAAAGAGAGAGAGATGGGAATGTGTTCTCCCAGACAGGGAGGTGTCTGCTCCCGTGCACTTGGAAAGGCAGTCTGGGGTGTGGACTGGGAATTAGGGGGGTCCAGACCCTGCTACGTCATAGCTACTTCTCTGTTTCATCATCTATTTGATGGAAGAAATACAGGTGCCTGCTCTGCCTACTCATTGAGCATGTTTGTACCGAGTACGTTCTGTGAGCAGGCTGGTGAAGCCCCCAGCCCAGTGAGGCAAATGGACCAGGACCTGCACGTGGGGCCATCCTAGGATGGGGAGAGTATTATGCCTGGGAACGCACAGATCAGGGCATTGTCCCAGACTGGGGGAGGCTCCTGGGGGTAAAGAAGCAGAGGCCTGAGGAGGAGGAGGTGAAGACAGGGTCTGAAGGAGAGTGGGTGGAGGAAAGGCCTAGAGATGTGCAGGTACAGCCTGGTTCATTTCCGTAAACTGATGCTGCACTTTTGCAGCGGGCGGGGGAAGAGAGGAGGCTGAGAGGTGGGCAGAGCCTGGGGGCCTCCGGGCAGAAGAACCTCTCCTAGAGGTAGTGGGGAGCCGTGGAAGAGATTACACTGGACACAACTTGACCAGATTTGTGCACTAGGAGGGGAGCGCTGGGTCCTCTGATTTTCCCTCCCAGAGCTTATAAGGATCCAGTTAAGTAAGGGTTATGATAACCTCCTGTTAACCTTTGACAAGTGCCTTGGGGGCTGATTTCAGTTCCTCGGACGGTTACTCAGCATGTGGTACACCCAGATGCTTTGCAGGAGGAGATACCGAGGTGACGTGGCCATAAGGTGGTCACTGACTTGTTTGAGAGGGGAGACGTGGATAGAAATCACTCAAATCATGAGGAAGAAAGAGGAAGTCAGAGAATTCGAGAACTCCTGTCCTGCTTGGAACTAGGAGCCAAGAAGGCTGCTGGGGAGAGCCGGCATTGCAGAGGGTCTTGAGAAGATAGAAGGTTCTCAGAAATGGAGGGGAGGGCTCTTAATGGATGAGGCTTGAGAGAAGGTGAAGCCAGACGGATTCACTTAAAGTGTGTGTGTGTGCCCGTGCGCGTGTGCACACGTGGCTGTGTGTCTGCGTGTGCACACGTGGCTGTGTGTGTGTGTCCGTGCGTGCGCACACGTGGCTCTGTGTGTGTGTGTCCGTGCGCGTGCGCACACGTGGCTGTGTGTATGTGTGTGCGTGTGTCCGTGCGCATGTGCACACATGGCTGTGTGCGTGTGCACATGTGGCTTGTGTGTGCCCGTGCGCGCGTGCACACGTGGCTGTGTGTCTGCGTGTGCACACGTGGCTGTGTGTGTGTCCGTGCATGCGCACACGTGGCTGTGTGTGTGTGTGTGTGTGTGTGTGTGTCAGTGCGCGTGCGCACACGTGGCTGTATTGTATGTGTGGAGTGTTGCCCACGATGACGGGCCCTCCTGTCCTTTCCCCACCCCCTCCCTTCCAGTGCTGCTGGCCAGTTCTTCCCGGAGGCAGCGCAGGTGGCCTATCAGATGTGGGAGCTTAGTGCAGTGGCCCGAGTAGAGGTCAGACCCTCCCCTCCTCCTGCTTGACCTCTTGACCACAAGCTTCCAGTCTTCTGCTCGCACTTTCCTGCTGCTCTGGTTGGCACCCAGCTGCCCCCTGGCGGCCAACCTGAGACATTGGTTCTCACATCTAAAGCTTCCTTGTCTTCTAGGAGTGTTGAGCTGGTGGGCGGGCACTCGGATGTGGGTGTCTGATTCCTGCTTCAACTTCTAACACGCTGGGAAGCATTCTGGCCCACTGACTACTAACAGGGCTTGCTGAATGGAGACATGTCTGGTTCTGTGGAGGGGCCTGTGTCATCCTGGGTCGGACAGTTGGCCTTTGGCGGCATGACAATGAGCAGAGGGGCACCGCTCAGTGCACTGGATGATTCAGGGTTGTTCTGACCATCCTGAGACCCAGGGTCCACAGACGTACTTGGGGCAAACCATTCCAGGGACTAGTAGCACTTGGTCCACATGAAAATATTTGGAACCTTGCATTCTCTCTGTGACTCACGGAGACGTTTTTGGCAGGTCCCTACCCCTTTCTGGGCCTCTGTCTCCATCTTTAGAATGAGGTGTTAGACACGGCAAGCTCAGTGCCTTCCGAGGGCTCTTGAGCTCTGATGCTCTAGAACAGCATTTCCCAAATGACAAGGCAAGAACTGTCATTGCAGATGACCTTAAATTATATAAGAAATGAATCCTTTTGGGTGAGGGGAGCCTCCATGGTATTCAGTAACACGGAACCTCACATAGTGAGAGAGCGACTCCTTTTCGATTGCATCCGCCTTCCTCATTCTGTCAAACAGAGTCTGGTTTGGTGCCACACTCGCTAGCTTTCCTTTTTCACAAACAGAGCTGAGAGAGCTAGCTTTAAGTTCAGAACTTTTGACAAGCAACAATGTCTTGTTAAATTTGGTGATATTTGACAACACGGTTTTTTGTCTTTATTACATTTATTTGTCATGGGTTATCATCCGTTGATGACACATAATACCAGTTTTCTCTTTATGATAATGATATAAAATTATTTTCATTCATTAATCCATTTAACAAATATTTCTTGAGTGCTTACTTCTGTTGTAGGCACTTGGGATCTGTCCAAGAACAAAATGAACAAAACCGCTTGCCCTTTAGGAGTATTTAAATACACTTAAAAATGAATGCATTTAAGTAAAACAACAGAAGTTGAATTAAGTAAAAATATTAAGAAATAGCACAGGGTGTATACAAATAGGGAAACACTGAGAACCCCACTTAAGGAGTGACTGAAATTTGGGAGATTCTGCTCTGGTATTTCAGACATTTTGGTTGCCTTTTCAAGGGGAGGGGCTCTTGAAGAGGCAGGAGGGCCTTGGGGACAGGGCAGGATTCTGAGGGACTGGGGAGGCCCCAGTGCAGCTAGGCCAGAGCCGACTCCTGCGGCAGGAAGCTGGCTTGACCAGCACTTGCTGTGCCCCCAGGCCTGCGTCTGTCTCTCCCCCTCTCCTTTCTCAGCTCTAGGGCAGGGGTCTGTCTGCTGTGCCCTCACCCCCGCCTCTTTCCCCTCACGCTGCTTGGTTTGGAGCTCGTGGGGAAAGCTTCCCCTCCCTTGCATGCTCCCCTCTTGGCCTGGCCCCCGGGGGGGCCTCCAGATACCTGCTGAGTCTCTTTCTGCTTCTCCCAGCTGAGGGGAACTGTGCGTCCAGTCGACAACTTCAACCCTGACACTGACGCCAAAGCACTGCGGAAGGCCATGAAGGGACTTGGTAAGGGGACAGGAAAGGGGCGGGTTGGCCTCTGGGGCTGCGGGTGTGGGAGCTGAGGCCTCAAACTAGGGTCCGCAGAACGAGGAGGGTCCTGGCTCCCTGAGTCTAGGGAGGAGGGGAGTGAGGGAGTTTGTAAGGAACTGGGCACAAGCCCTTCCCTGAGACCACGATGTCCCCAGCCTGTCAGGACCAGTGTCCTGGTCTAGAAGAAAGTACTAGGGCTTAAGGCCTGGGTTCTCCCCCTGGCTTTGCCTGAGACTCCCCGTGTGGCTTTGGGGCAGGTCCTTCAATGCCTCCAAGCGTCCGTTTCCCCAAGTGTAGAAGAGATATGGACCCAATTCTGGGACGGGAGCGCCCCCTGCTGGCTCCCCTTTCAGGGCCTCCATTTGGAACTAGTGGGAAGAACTACTGTATGGGTGGATGCCCTGTTCTCAGAAAGGCCAGTGGGGATGGAGCATCCAGGTTTGGCCTCCGTCACTCCCCCTCCCTCGCCCTGCCCGTCTAACGGCACTTCCCAGAGGCCTTGGCTTAAATCCTCCCCCTCTAGGCCTCATCTTCCTTTGTCGCTTGGGAATGATAGCATCCACCGAGCATATGTAGGACTGTGAGAATACAGGCGTAAGAGGCCTTTGGAAAGGTAGAGTCCTGTGCCAGGTCTGAGGTCGAAGGCATTAATCCAAGAGGCGGGTGGTGGTGTCCTGATGTCTTCCAGAGTCGACCTGCACCAGGTAGAAGGACCTGGGCTCCAGCTCCCGGGGAGTTGGAGAGAAAGGACCCAGGGTCCCCGTGGGATTTAGAATGCCAGGTTGGAAGGATCCCTTAGTGCCACTCGGCCACTTCGTGGCATAGGTGTGGAAATTGAGCCCCAGACGGGGGCCAGGCCTTGCTCTGCCATGGCCAGAAGCAGGGCTGGATCAGAGGCCCTGACTCTCACCGCAGGCAGGGCTCTCTGCTCCACCGGGGGTCTTCTCAGCAGTGACCCCACAGAAGGCAGTGCAGGGAGGAGCCTGGGCAAAGTCAGCGGTGTGGGCCAGAGGCAGGGCTCCTGCAGGCGCTTAGAGCTCTAGCCAGCCTTCTGCCCTGACAAAGATTAGTGCAGCCCATGGGCAGGAGGACGTGGGGAAGCTGGGCCATGGCCTCCCTCTCAGCCACATGGCTTGGGTGATTCAGGAACTGATGAGGACACCATCATCGACATCATCACGCACCGCAGCAACGCCCAGCGGCAGCAGATCCGCCAGACCTTCAAGTCCCACTTCGGCCGGGTGAGGCCTCAGCCAGGGCCCTGCACCCCCCCCCCCCCGGGGCTTGGCCTGTGACAGCCAGCTCTGCGCACCTGGGCGCCCGGGTCTTCACGGTCACCTGTTCTCACAGTACCACCCTCATTGGTTTTGGGCTGCCTGCAACACATTCTCTCCATCCCCCAGTTCCTTGGGATCAGTGCCTGTGGGAATGGTTCAGCGCAGGGCTGAGATAAGGGACATGAGTTGCTTTCACGCAGCGTTTTCTGGCTCTCGAAGTTCCAGAGGCTTCAAGGCTGAGCGTCAGTGATTACGTGCCTTCGTGGGGAGCTGGCGAGTTGCCCCCAGGGTGGGAATGATGGCCTCCGGCCCTGCCCCCTTTCCTGTCCTGTCTCCTTGCCACCAAGGAGAGTGGATCTTCCCGCTGCTTGGGTTTTTCCCCCTGCCCTCTTTGCTGTCCTCTAAGGAGTAAACATCAGCAGAGACAGACGCGGGCTCCCGCCATCCCCTGCATTCACACGTAGCCCCTGTTTTCTCATTCCGCATCTCCCTGTCCTGGGTCACACGGGAGCACGTGCTGATGTCGGCATGACCTCAGCCCTGCCCTTTGTAGGACTTGATGGCTGACCTGAAGTCTGAGATTTCTGGAGACCTGGCAAGGCTGATTCTAGGGCTCATGATGCCACCGGCCCATTACGATGCCAAGCAGTTGAAGAAAGCCATGGAGGTACGATGGGGGCACCAAAGGGATGGGGTCCCGTCTGCAGGTGTTGGGGCGACACAGGTGCTCCCCACAAGCCCAGGTGTGGGTTCGCTGTAGCTCCTTGGCAGAGCCCTTCCCACGCCCAATTCAAAGTGGCATGAACACCAAAGGGGACGTTGGTTCCTATAACTGAAAGATACAGGACTCCATCTGGTTTTAGATGTGGCTGAATCCAGGGACTCAAATAATGTTGTATGGACTCTTGTTTCTCCCCTACCTTGCTTGGCTTTCCTCTGTGGTGGCCTCACTCTCAGAGAGCCTTTCTCCTCGGGGTTGTATGTCCTACCAGCGAGCACCTCTGTTCCTTCTTCCCAGGAGTTCCACCAAAGTCTTGGCTTCTACTCTGGTTGATTCAAGTGAGGTCACATGCCCAGTAATCAGTGGTGTCAGAGGGATCTCAAGGAGCAGCTGGAGGAAGCAGGATGGGTGTGGAAGGGAAACACCAGCAGTCGGAGTCTGTATTCTAGCCCAGGCCTGCCACTAACTCACTCTGTGATGTTGGGCCCCTTACACTTTCTTTTTTTTTTTTTTTAATTTTTTTTATTTATTAGAGAGAGGGAGCATGAGAGGGAAGAGGGTCAGAGGGAGAAGCAGACTCCCTGCTGAGCAGGGAGCCCGATGTGGGACTCGATCCCAGGACTCCAGGATCATGACCTGAGCCAAAGGCAGTTGCTTAACCAACTGAGCCACCCAGGCGCCCTAGCCCCTTACACTTTCTAAACTTCCATGCTTTCTAAACTTTCCAAACTTCGGCTGTGAAATGGGACCAGTCATCCCTGCCCTTCAAGCATTGGAGTGGGTCAAACAAGGCCATGGGTGTGAAGGGCACTGTTGACTCTGAAGACCTGCCCTTGCAACTGATTAGCAAGAAAGGACGTGGTGTCCCAGCCCAGCTCTTGCTGGAGCTGCTTTGCTTCCCAAGGCACCAGCTGTCTGGGGCTCCTCTCTGTCGTTAGAGCATACAGTGACCCATCCTGGGCCCAGCTCCTTGTCTCATCAACCCACAAGGCAGTGCTGTCGTTTTGTCCCCATTTTACAGATGAGGAAAGTTAGGCTCAGCCTAAATCACTTGATCAAAGTCATAGCATTACGAGGTTTAACAGCCGGGGTTCAGACCAAATCAGTCAGACTCTGGAGCCTGACTTGACAACCACATGAGACCACTAGGGCTTTGGGCCCCTGGAGGATTCAGGGAAGAACAGACGTTTCCCTGGGCAAAGCAAATTGAGGTTCTCGTCCTTTTAAGATGCCTAGACAAAAAAACAAAGAATTTGAAAACATGGAGTTTAGACATTGAAGGGACCAGTGAGCTAAACTGACCCAACGCTTTCCGTTCCCACAGATGGGACTGGCTGCCCCACAGGCAGTGATCTCTAAGGGCAGTGAACGTGCCTTACCTTTTTTTTATAGTTGCGGCTGCAGCAGCTTGTGCAGCGACCGGCACATTGCAGGTGTTTAACAGATACTTGAATCTATCGATGCGTCCGTCTCGTTCACCTCCCCCCCTCCCCCAAAGCGAGGACCTTGGAGCAGCTGTTTCCCTGAGCTGTCTCAGTCTAGAGGACCTGATGGTCCCTAGATCACTCCTCAAATGCGAATATCAACAGAGATAGCATGTTTTCCCCTTAAAACACAAAACCTTTTTTTTTCCTGACAAAATAACGTGAGAAAATCTACACGTTAGAGCAAAAAAGAAGAAACGGGAAATCGCCTGTGATCCTTCGCCCACCCAGAGACCACAATCACTGTTAGACTGTAATGCATGAGCTCTGTTCTTGTTATATACTTAAACATAAATATTTCTATTCAGATACATATGTGTGTATACCTTTTAATATACACATGCCTATAGACCATATATTCTTTCCTTTTTATTTTTTTAATTTTATTTATTTTTTAAAGATTTTATTTATTTATTCATGAGAGACAGAGAGAGAGAGAGAGGCAGAGGGAGAAGCAGGCTCCCAAGGAGCAGGGAGCCCGATGCGGGACTCGATCCCAGGACTCTGGGATCATGACCTGAGCTGAAGGCAGATGCCCAACCATCTGAGCCACCCAGGCGCCCTCTTTCCTTTTTAATTTTTGGTCCAAAGCAATTCTCATGGGAGGTTCTGGAAATCTTGACAAGCTGGCATGTTCTGCCCTGATTATGCTGTCTCTGGTCTAGGGGTAAGGAGAAAACCCAGGAAGGCTTGGTGGTCTGAGCGTTTGCCTCCTGGGTGGTTTCTTTAACAGGGGCCTTCTTGGCCAGGGCTCCTCGGGTCTCTGCATGGGGGTCAGGGCTGTGGTTCAAGTCTTCTTGGTCTTGACATTCTAGGGGGCTGGCACTGATGAGAAGGCTCTCATCGAAATCCTCGCTACGCGGACCAATGCAGAAATCCGGGCCATCTGTAAGGCCTATAAGGAAGGTGAGTGTGGGAGGCCTTGGGCCCAGCACCACTGGGAGGTGGTGGCAGAAGAGCGAGCCGACCACACAGCTCTGCCCACCTCCCTTCTCTCAGGCATGAGGCTTCGATAAGCCCCTGGGGATGCCCAGCCCTGTGCCTGAGGAAGGGGCACCCCATGCAGAGTGTCCGGCTGGAGGGGGGGAATGAAGGGACGGCGTGTCCAGGCCGCTGGGGAGCCGGAGGGCGGCCTCCTGGGTGGGCGGCCTGTGCAGTCACTCCAGGCCCTCGTTCAGAAGGCCTGTGCTCGGTCAGAATATTATTTTGAAGAATCTTAAGTACCAGTCAAAAATGTTTAAACTTTTCCCCTGGTAAGCAGCTTTAAAATGGTAGAAATTTTGAGTGGGGGAGTGACATGGCCAGAACTGTGGCCAGAGCTTGTGGGTCTGGCGCCTGTCCTATGGGAGGGAAGGTAGGCGAGGGAAGACAGAGTGGCTGTGAAGCAGGAGAGGCAGGATTCCAGGAGCGCTCAGCTGGGACGGGGAGGGAGGCGATGGACTGGGGCGTCAGTGTGTCAAGATCCACAGTGGCATGGCAGGTTGTTGCCAAGAACCAGCTTCTAGAAGCCCCCCCCATCCTTAGCCAGCAGCTACCCAAAACCCCTTTCTCTGTTTCAGACTATCACAAGTCCCTAGAGGATGCTCTGAGCTCAGACACTTCGGGCCACTTCAAGAGGATCCTTATCTCTCTGGCCACGGTGAGTTCGTGGCCCCAACACCTGCCTGGCTGGGAGAGGGGCAGGGAGCTGGGAGCCCAGTCCTAATGAAGAAAGGGTGTCCTCCCCACTTGCCTTCTCGGTCCCACCGCTGAGACCGTGACTGGCTCGTGTAAGGCCTTCTTCCTCTGTATGCTTTTCGAAGCTGGCCACTTCTCCGGGCAGCCCTCCCTGATATGGCCCTCAGCCTGGGTTTTTGGGCCCTCAGCTGACAGAACAAGGCCATGTGGGTGACCCGCATGTTACTTGCAGGTTTCCTTCGCCATCACTTGTATTCCTGCAGCCCAGACACTAGGCCCTGACGCACAGTATTGAAGCTCCTTGTGTCTGAGTCTCCTTGGGCTAAGTGCCTTCCAATGTAATGTTCACCAGAAGCTCCCCTATGAGGGCAGGATCATTGTTCCCATGTTATAGCTCAGGAAGAGGGTTCGTAGAGGCAGAGTGGCTGAGCCAAGGTCCTGTGGCTGCTGAGGGACAAAGAGGGTGGATGTTTGGGGACTGACCTTTCTCGCTGGTCCTGTTACAGGGGAACCGTGAGGAGGCGGGAGAAGACCGGGACCAGGCCCGGGAAGATGCCCAGGTGAGAACCGCCCCCTCCAAGTGGCTCCAGCTCATGTCTGTCCATGCCAGGCCCTGGCTGTCCAGGAGTGGGGAAGGTTCCTGGCAGGGACATGGCTGATTTAATTGGAGAATCCTTAGACTCGTGGACCCCCTGCACCTCTCTACCCTTAGAAGCGAGACTTTTGAGTATTTTCACAACTTTCAGAAAGATTCTCATGAGTACAGTGCTGGTCTTACCGGCATTTCCTATGTGGAAAGTAGGCTGAGAGCCCCCAGACCTTCAGAGCTGGAAGGGACTTACCGATCAGCCAGGTCAAACTCCTTATGTTTCAGTGGGAAAATGGAGGCCCAGAGAGGGAGGAATAACTTCTGAAAGTCACACAGCAAATCAGTGGCCCAGGGAGAATTGAGCCAGAGAGAGCAGGTCTGGGAGCCTGCTAGGAAGGGGGCCTAGGTGCTAAGGATCTCAGTTTATTATCTATGAAATGGGACCAAGGTTGAAGGAAGTGTTCTGAGAGAGCCTAAAAGTGAGTTCATCAAGGGCTGGGATCTTTGTTTTGCCCACTGATGCATCCCAGGTGGTCACATGGTCAGAACTCAGTAAATATTTGTTATGGGGAGTCAGGGGTTCTCTTGGGTCACTTGGCTGGTCTGTTTCTTCCATGCCCCTTAGGCTGAGGAGCTTGAGGTCTGGAGATGGTTTCTCATGGAGGCTGGACAACCCCAAGTCCCCTAAGGGTCCTTATGGTTGGGCAGTCCCTCTTAAGGCCACGTGCACTGTCCCCACTCGCCTGTGCCTTGCTCCCTGCACCCTCTAGCCTGGCCCAGGTCCAGGCGTTGGGCACAGACACCACCGACTGCAGATCTGGCCCCCTCCCTTTACAGTTGCTGGGTTGAAAAGAGCCCTGTTGGATTGGGAGTGGAGGCACCAGCTCTGTGCCCTGCTCCACTTACATAGAAAAGTGTGGAGTGTTATGGCAGCATCTGAGCTGGAAGTATCCTTAGCTATAAATCCAACAGTTACAAAACTATAAAATGTGTACTAAGTACTGAGTATGATGCTAAGACTATTTTATACTTTATTATGCCCCCTTTTTTACTGGAGGAAAATGAAACTCCTCTCCAAGGGTATGGTTTCTAAGTGGCTGTGGTATGATTTGAACCCAGGCCCGCCTGACTCCAAAGCCTATGTTACTACTATTTGATATCCTCCGGGACCCAGTACAGCAATTTCCCTACAGCCTCCGAACCAGGTAGCTGCTACTTTCCAGTTATGCAGCCCCCGGTTTGGAATGCAGCTGTCTGAAGCTGCAGGGCTGCATTTAAATGTGGTTCTCCAGCTGCATGTGGGTGTGTTTATGAGGGCTCGCTTGGGAACCCAGCTCCTAGGGTGGTCTGTTGAGGCCACATTTCATTCACTTATTCAACATATATGTATTAAGTACTACTACAAATACACTTTGTAGTAGTCTCATTGCGCCCTTGAGGGTCTTTGATCCTGGCTTCCTCCCTAGAGCTCACCCCAAATCCATCCTCTACCCTGAAACTCACCCTCTAGGGAATGCTTCCACCCGGGTGCTGTGCTGGGGGTGTGTGCTTCCAGTTGTTGCCAGCAGGGGGCAGTGGTGGGCTGCATTGGCCAACACTTTGCAGGCGGGAAGGGGTGAGAGAGAACCTGGGGGCGCAGAAACAAGGGAGCCCTGCCCGACTCAGCTGCCTGTCCAGATTCACAGACGCTAGAACCTGATTAGTCTTAGTGGGGACTCATTTTCTTAGAGCCAGAATATTCGGTTTCTAAAGTAAGACCTATCCTTCTGTAGAAACTCTAGAAAATAGAGATAAGCCTAAATAAATAAACAGACCAATCAATCAATAAATCCATAACCTACTAGTGACAGCCATTGTTAATATTTTGGAATATATCACTCTAGTTGTCTTTTTATGCGTATATATAAGTGGATCCCTGATTTAGAACAGTTAGAATGTAGTATGCCGTGAACGCGGTTCATATCATTTTTAAAAAACTGACGTCACTTAATGGCCATGTTCTATTCCACTTAAGAAGCTACTACCAAGCCTTATTTGAACAGCCCTCTTCCTGGTCACCAACTCTTCCCTCATATGCAGGAGTGTTTTCCTTAGATAGGTTTTCTGGAGGCGAAATGTGAACGCCAGAGGAGGATGTGCACAGAAACGGAAGGCGTTCGATCTGCAGGGCCAGGTTCCTCTTAAGACAATGATGTGCAGGGGGACTTGGCACAGTCTGTGTCACGCCTCTGCCTTCCCACACTCTACCCTGGGCGTCCAGCACGCTCCGAGCTCTTGGAGGTCCAGGTCTGCGACCACAGTGCATACGAGTGTGCAATGTTCACCCGTTGTCCCACAGGGATCACTGACCACTTCCCTTTCTCCGTGTTCCAGTTTGAGCAACAAATACCATAGGCTGTCTAATCCAGAGGGAAGTGAAGACCTGTGGCCAGTTCAGGATGATTCAATCCCCAGGCTGTTTTTTAATAGAACAGTTTTGTTGAAATTAATCCCAGACACCATGCTATCAGCCCATTGAAAGCAAACACTTTAGTGGCTTGTAGCGTCCTCACAGACATGTGCAGCCATCACCACAGTCAATTTGAGAACGTCTCATCACCCCCAAAGAAATCCTGCACACGTTCCTCATTTCCTTCCTGCCCTCCAGCCCTGCGTAACCACTAATCTACTTTCTGTCCCTATAGGCTCACCTATTTCTTATAAATGGTGTCATACAGTATGTGGCCCTTTGAGACTGGTCTCTTTCACTTAATTATTTCCAACATTTGTATTTAGGCTGTATTGCCACTTCATTCCTTTCCGCTGCCAAATAATATTTCATTGCATGGCCGTATCACCTTTTGTTATGCATTCAGCAGCTACTTGACATTTGGGGTACTTCTCAAGAATAATGCGGCTTGCTATAAATGTGCGTACATGTTTTGTGTGTACGTATATTTTCATGTCTCTCAGGTAGATCGGAGTGGAATTGCCACGTCATAGGATAACTCTTATGTTTAGGTTTTGGAGGAACTTCCCAGGCTAATTTCTGCGTGAAGTAGCTAGGCTAATAAGGAAAAGCCTTTATGTTGAGTATTTGGATATTTGTTTTAGTAGCCTACTGCATTTATCATATTACACGTATTATTGTCTTAAAGATGCTCTGACAAAACAAACATGTCTGGGGTTCTCTGACCCAAATAAATGAAGAATGGCACGTTAGATTCTTTTTTGTTTGATTTTTTTTTTTTTTTTAGAGAGGGGGAAAGAGAGAGGAGAAAAGGGAGGGGAGGGGCAGAGGCAGAGGGAGAGAGAGACTCTTAAGCAGGCTCCACGCCCAGTGTGGAGCCCTATGTAGGACTCGATCTCACGACGTGAGCCGAAATCAAGAGTCAGACACAACGGAATCAGCCACCCAGCTGCCCCTTTTGTTTGATTTTTAAAATTGCTCCCTCGCTAAAAAAAAAAAAACAAAAAAACACACAGGTATTTTTTAGCATCATTTTTTAAAAATTGTGGTAAAATGCACATAACAGAGAATAAAGCATGACACACAGTAAAATTTGCTATCTCAGCCATTTTTGAGTGTAAAGTTTAGTGACATCAATCAAGTACATCCACATTGTTGTGCAACCATCACCACTATTCATCTCCAGAACTCTCTTTATCTTGTAAAACTGAAACTGTGTTGTTCTCATTAAACGGTAACTGCCCCTCCCCCTCCCCCAGCCCCTGGCAACCACCAATTCTACCTTCTGTCTCCGAATCTGACTACCCTAGGGACTGTGTGTAATTACAGTCCTACAGTATCTACGCGTTTATAACTGGCTTATTTTCACTTACCATAATGTCCTCAAATTTCAACTAGGTTTTTAATACAGAAAGGGATGAATAAAAACCAGAGGTATCCCATGATCCCAGTGGCCCTGATAACTCCTATTTGACATTAAAATAAAACATCAAAAGAACATACTTGCATGTTGAGAAAATGTAAACATTTCAGGAAAAATCAAATGCAAAAGCTCTCCCAGTCCTTCTCCTCAAAGGTAACACCACAGATGCCCGTGGCATCTTGACCATGCCTTTAGCATGACTTCCCATCAAATATGTAAGAGTGAGTGTGCATTTATCTTTTCTTATCTAGATAAAAGGAACACTGTTGTAAACAGTATGCTATGCTTTACTTTTTTGCTTAATTTAAGGGAAACACTCCTTATCGGCACTGTAGACTCATTCTTTTTAATAGCTGCGTGGATTTCCATTATTGAATAACCATAGTCTGTTTAACAGATCATCTATTGGTAGTTTCTGGTTTTTCTCTATTACGAAGAATGCTGCAGTGAGCACCCTTGCATGGTATCTTGAAAGGCTTTGGCCAGTGTATCAGTAAAGGCACATTCCTAGCAATGCAATTGCTTGATCAAATGTCACGTGCATTTAAAATTTTGAAAGACATTGCCAATGTATATAATGAAAAGAGCTTTCTAAAGCATAAGGCTATTGTGAAGTTTATAAGGAGGATGGGTTGGGTCTGCCCAATAGAATCAAGTGGTCGGTAAGAGTTTTAGGGAGACAGGCAAGGGCAAAACCCAGTCTGGAGCACACGGGACTGCCTAGATTTTGTTCCCAGGCACTCCAAGGCACTGCTGCTTGCCTAACAGAATCACGTCCTAAGGACTCAGCATAATGCAGTGATCACGTCACCCTTGTAAAATGACTGGAGAGCTGGCATTTTCCCACCTGATTTTGGCTGTGCGCCCCCCCACCAGTCCCCTCCGCTTCCAGCCTCAGCTTCCCTGTCTCTCCTGCCCATAACATAGAGGGGTAAAATGGCAGGTCTCAGACCCCTTGCGGTAAGGGGTGTGGGGGGATTCAGCCCTTCTCTTGTTCTCACTTCTGGGTGGCTCTGTGGAGGCCAGCAGGCTGAGGGTGGAGTCGCCCTAGGTGGCCGGGAGAGACGGGTAGAGTGCCCCGTTCCGTGTCCTCCCCGATCCCTCAGGCGAACACTTTAAAATTAATTCCCAGGCCTATCCCCATTTGGGGTTCCAGCCCAAAGATCAGGGAAAGGTGTTTTCCCTCCTTCCTGCCCACCGCCGCCCCCCACCCCGCCCCTCTCCCAGCCTCCTCGGCCTCCTCTGACTCAAGCCTTCCCTCTCTCCCTCCTCTCTCTCCTCCCTGCTCTCAGGTGGCTGCTGAGATCTTGGTGAGTGTCCTGTTCTTCAGGGGGATTTCCACGGCATCTCTGAGTGAGGGCTGAGTGGCTGTGCCTCTGGGCGGGACTAGCGGCCAGGCAGGCAGTGGTTGGGGGGCTTGCCCATAGGTTCTCTCTCTCCCTTTCATGACTTTTTAGGAGCCCCACTGGGTAAAAAATGGGCCAGGCAAGTGTTTCCCAAATTTCAGCCACTTAACCTCCCACATGATTTGTGCGACATACCACCAGCTGTGGGTATTTTTCTTTAAATGGATCCTTTTTAATCCAAAATGAATTCTTCTGAAGGGAAATTTAGTGTCGATATAAATGGAGCTAGTAGCTGGCTGGAAGATGCTTGTGGAGACATATTTGTGGTGTGTTAACAATATGTTTGCCCGTCTGTCACACTGGGGGAAACACTTGGCTCAGCCATTTTCCTTGCAATGACAGACCCGCGTCCCCAGAGGGCCTTTCAGGAGGGCGTGAGAACAGGAGAATTCCGAGTCCCCGTGCCCAGTGCCTGTTTGCCCTCCCTTGGGCCCCAGTCTTGAGGTCCTGAGGCCAGAGTGGAAGTGCCCTGTGCTGAGCACCCGCTGTGTCAGTCCAGAGGGTTCCTGGAAACTGGAGGAGGGGATGCGGAGGCTGAGGAAGGAAGGGGCCAATGTCAGCCTCCTTAGGTGGGTTGACCCAGCTTCTGACCACCCGCAGCCTAGTCAAAGACATGAAAGTGCATAATAACCAAGGCTTTCTGGTGTTTTCCCTCCCAAATCCTTGCCCTCACCTGGGATCCGCAGGAAATAGCAGACACACCCAGTGGAGACAAAACTTCCCTGGAGACCCGTTTCACGACGATCCTGTGCACACGTAGCTATCCGCACCTCCGGAGAGGTGAGGTCTCAATCCCTCCCTTTTCCGATGCGGCAGGAAGGTTCCCAAATCTGATGGGAGCCTCTCAGCTCTCTATGACAAGAGAAACCAGGTGTCCACCCACCCATTCCTTACCCCAGCAACGGAAGATTGTGGCCGGTGGGGAGTCTGGTCCTGGCTCTAACACTCGGCCTGGGGCCAGCTCCCTTCACCTCCTTAGGGAAGCAGGTGGGATGCCTGGGATACAGAATGGCCGGTGGGTGTCACCTCCAAGGCCACTCCAGTAGATTGGTGGTGGCTGCCTCCAATGCTGCACTGAGGATTCAAAGGTTCAGTGTCATGGCCCTTTGGTGGTTATGTCTGCCAGGAACAAGGCAATGAGGCGTGCTGAGGGCACCAGGACCACCTACACGTCTTGCAGCCCCAGGCAGCCACATGAACAGGGCGCACCTGACATTAGGTGCTCATGAAGTGGCCTGGCCACTAGGACATTGATATTTTGACATGGACTTGCCTGGCATTGTTCAGTAAAATACTTAAGGTGCTAGCATAGTGGCCGGAAGAATGGACTTAGGAGCCAGATTGCCTTGATTTGAATCTCCCACTTATCAGCTGTGTGACCTTGGGCAAGTCAGTGAATTGGGATTTTAGTTCCACCTCAAGTGATTGTTCTAAAGATACGAAAAATATAATGCATGAAAAGCACTTAGCATAATGCCTGGCACATGGTAACTTCCTCAGCGTCCTCGTCATGATTACTTACGTTAATCTCTATCCCAACTTGACACAGGAGGAAGGGGAGGCCCAGAAGGGAGAAGGGGTTCTCCCAAGGTCATTCAGTGAGCTCAGGGCAGAGCCTTTACCGGGACCCAAGCTCCTTTTGCTACCCCAGCTGAGGTTCCTAGAATGCGTCTAAGGCTCTGGGGCAGCATCTGACTTGACACAGATTTGGCTCTGAGACCAAGGCAGCCTTGAGGTCAGAATTTCTCTCCCACCACGATCCTGCCTCAGGCCTGGGCTGCGAGCATAACCTGCTGACCTTTTCCCTTCCCTGGGGCACGGCCTGGGAGGGGAGCTGGGTGGGCAGGGAAAGGGTGATCTCTCCCCTCCCTCTGAATTGAAGTTCACCCCCCACCTGTGGGGCTTCTCTCGGGGCCAGTCTTCCAGGAGTTTGTCAAGATGACCAACTATGACGTGGAGCACACCATCAAGAAGGAGATGTCCGGGGACGTCAGGGACGTGTTTGTGGCCATTGGTAACTGATGGGACCAAGGGAAGGAGAGAATGGGTGTCCTGGGAAAGGGCTGGGGGCACTGGGAACGTGGCCAGATTCACTGGACAAGTGTGGCCTTGGCAGCTTCCTGAGCTCCTAGTATTAGAGAATAAACCCCAGCACTGGGGGGGGTCCTGCCAGCGTGTGGTTGGGGGCGAGGGGTTAGCATAAAGACTTGTTCCGGGCTGCGGGGCAGGATGAGGGAACAGCTCTCCCCAGGAGAGGTCACAGGGAAGGCAGTGGCAAGGCAGGGAGGGGCCCAGTGTTCTGCAGGACTAGGGTGTGCATGTGCGTGCGAACACACACACACACACACACACACACACACACACACACACGCATACTATACATGAGGAGCTGGAAAGGTTGGTTTTCGATGTGAGCTTTCCTGTGGGTTCCTGAGCCGGTGCATGACACATAGCCCGAGTGACTGTGCCTTTGGAGTGTGCAACCCCAGCCTCTTGCCCCTGCTCTCCTCACAGAGGTACTTTTATATCCAGAGTCATTCTGGATTTCTGATACAGGTGTCTGTGATTCCTGATCCTTAAGCTGCCTGAGACATCCCCCTGTGTGGGCCCTGGAGCCTTGAAATCCAGCAGCTGCCAAAGGCTGGAGCCCCCCAGGCCTTGAGAAGGGGCTGGGACTGGTAGAGCCAGGCAGCATTATGTGTGGTGGGGGTACGTGGGGAGCCGGGGCTGGCCATGCAGCTAGAGTGGGCAGGCTCCGGGGCAACACTCAGCCCCAGGCATGGGCACAGTGCCTTAAGTCACACCTACAGACAGTCATTCTCCGGCTTACTCTTGCGCTACATCAGTCACTCTCCACCATGAGGCTGCACCAGAGTAGGGAGACCAACAATTCTGGTTTGTACTAGAACCAGGAATGTCCCTGGCGGAGTGGGACAAGTTGGTCACCTCCTTTCAGAGTTGCAGTCTGAGCACATCTGGGATGGGCCATGAGAATTTGCATTTCTCCAAGTTCCCAGGTGCTGCTGCTAGAGCCGTCCAGGAACCATGCTTTGCGAACCACTTCGCAAAATATTTCTTGGATCTGAGTCTGTGGGGTGGCACCTGAAACCCAAGTTTTAATCAATTTCTCCCGGTGATTCTGAGGCCCTTCGAAGTTTGAGGCCCTGTGCCTGGGGTTAATGAGGAGTTTCTTCCCTTTGAGTCCTCAACTGACCTTGGTTAGCTGCGAGCCCCTGGGCAGGAAGTGAGTTGCAACCCAGTGAGAGCCAAGTCGAGGGACGAGCCAGAGGAGGTGGCATCGGGAAGGAGGAGTGAGGGTCTCAGGCGCTGAGTATGACCCTGGGGTTGGCCATGACCTACAGCCCGGGCTGGAGGGAGAGGAGGTTGGGAGAAGACAGCCCAGCCCATCGTCTGGGCACACCGCCTCTGACCAAGTTTCCTGCATCTCTCTCTTCCTCCCAGTTCAAAGTGTCAAGAACAAGCCTCTCTTTTTTGCCGACAAACTTTACAAGTCCATGAAGGTAAACAAACTGTTTGTTCCTTTCCCTTCCAGCCCTTCTGCCTACCCACAAACACAGATGTGTGCAGTCCCCTCGGTCAGGACTGGTGGCCACTGTTCCTACCCCCTTGATGTTTATCAGCGTCTGCCCCGTGTCTGGCTCTAGGATAGTGATTTTGTCCCCTGGCGAACATTTGGCCATGTTCAGACGCATTTCGGTCGCCACTACTTGGGGAATGTTGCTGCTGGCTTCCGATAGGACGAGGGCAGGGGTGCTGTTAAATCCTACAGTGCACAGGACGGATCCCCAAAACAAAGAATGACATGGCCCCAGAGGCCAAGGTTGAGAAACTTGCTCCGGGGACACTGGGCTGAGTAGGACTCAGTCTCTGCCCTCTTGGAGCTCACAGTTGAGCAGGTGACACAGTGTCTCCTGTGACAAATGATCACAAAGATAGCCAGTGCTGGACAGTGGGACTAGCCCTGGCTTCCTGAAAACCCAGGTTGCTCTGGCCACCCTCTCAGCCCAGCGAGTGGAGACTCAGCTGCTGACAGAGCCTGGGCAGGCTGTTTGGTGGGAGCGAGCCTGAGACCCCTCTCCGCCTACAGTCCCCAGACATAACGGCCATTTATTGAGCACTCGCCTTTGCCAGCTTTGACTCCTAAGCTGGTGGTGTTGAGCTCCCTTGGAGCAGAAGGGCCCACACATTCCATGTCCTGTGCCTGCTCCTTGGGCCCCCTATTTGTCTCCCAGGGCTGCTTTAACAAATTACCACAGACTGAGTGATGATGGAAATTTTACTTTCTCGTGGTTCAAGAGGCCAGACGTCCAAAATGAAGGTGTTAGGTTCCTTCTGGAGGCTCTGAGTGGAGCACTCTCCCATGTGTCTCTCCTAGCTCCTGGTGGTTGCCGGGAATCCTGGTGTTTCCTGGCTTGTGGATGTGTGCCTCAGGCTCTGCCTTTATTTTCACATGGCCTTCTCTGTGTGTATAACCATGTGTCCTCTTATAAGGACACCAGTTGTTGGATTTGGGGCCCACCCTAATCAAGTGTGCCCTCAATTCATTACATATGCAAAGAGCCTATTTGCAAATGAGGTCACGTTGTAAGGTTCCAGGTGGACAGAATTTTGGGGGCACACCATTCAACGCTTACAACTCTTGTGTCTGGCCAGTCCTAGGCACAGGGGAATCTGGGTGACTATTTGTGGAAGACTAGTTGAGGCAGAATATCTCTCCTGGTTTGGGAGGGAAAAGGAAGACAAACAGATGGACACCCACGAGTTCTTGCCTGACCTGACCCTATTTCCCCTCCTGCCCTGTGTCTCCCTCTCCCCTGGCTCCACCAGGGTGCTGGCACAGACGAGAAGACCCTCACCAGGATCATGGTCTCCCGGAGTGAGATCGACCTGCTCAACATCCGGCGGGAGTTCATTGAGAAATACGACAAGTCTCTCCACCAAGCCATTGAAGTAAGGGGGAAGGGCTAGAGATGAGTGGGGAAGGGTGTGAGTGTCACATCCCTGACCATGGGATTACAAGTCCTTTCTATTTCCAGTCTTTTTCTCTTCGAGTTCTCTCTGACAACAGAGATGCTGATAAATGAAAGACCTACTTCACTGTGTAAAATAAATTCCAGATGGCTCAAAGGTTTATAATGAAGGACTTCTAAATAAAATAGCCCGTTTGGGGGGGCTTTTTAAAGACAACTTTATTGAAGCACAATTTATATACCATAAAGTGCACTTATTTTAAGGTACATTTAATATTTTTTAGTAAGTTTAAGGAGTCATGCATCATCGCCACAATGCAGTTTTAAAACATTTCCATCACTGCACTAAGATCCCTTGTACCTGCTTACTTATTTCCACCCTTGCTGGTAGGCACCCATTAGGTGACTTTCTATCTCTATAGGTTTGCCTTTTCTGGGGTATTTCATAGAAATAGAGTCAAGTGATCTGTGATCTTTTGTGTCTGAGTTCTCTCACTTACAGAGCCCATTTTTTTTTTTTTGTCTTAGAGGTTGGCCAAGTTCTTGAGGTTTGATACTGTGCTTGGTTGACAGCCTGTGGGAAATCTCACAGCGGCTTCACCCAGACTTGGTGGGGATGTACAGTGGTAGCACATCTTTGAAGGGTAGTTTGGCAGTTTTCAGAAATTTAAACGCATACACTTTGAACTTGGTGATTCTGCATATGGGAATTGATCCTACAGACATAGCTACACATGTTCCCAAAGATGTGGAGGAGAATATTTATGCCAGCATTGTTTACAGGAGCAAAAGACTAGAAGCCTCCATACAGAACTGGTTAGAGAAAGTGTGGTACATCCATAGGATAGGATACAATACTACCACGAAAAAGCATGCGGAGGCTCTATCTGCTGAGTTGGGATCTTCTCTAAGTCAAAAATGTATGTCCCAGAATAGTATGAATGCTATGTGTCCATGTGTGTAGAAAAGGGACATTCTACACCTGTACTTGTTAGTATATGCACAGACTGTTGTTGGAAACCCAGACAAGAAAATGGTCACCGTGCCTCTCTCTTGATTTGGGGGAAAGGGGGTCAGGGATGGGAGATTTTTATTGTATAATCTTTCCTTTGACTTACATTGTTTATAATAATGATTTTTTAAATCAAATAACAAAAATTATAAAAGAAAAACAGCATATATCATAAAAATGACAGGAGCCACTGTAGAGGAGGGAGAGTCTGGCCTCCCATCGCTCTACTGTAGGCCAGACATTGTGATGTGCCATAAAGACAGTGAGGTTCCCATAAAATCCTACAAGGGCCTGGCACTCGGTAAGTGTTCCATAGTGCTTGTTCAAATGAGTCTGGTTCACACATGTGTTAATGGCTGTGGGAGGAGGAAGGCAAGAATCGAGGGCAGGAACACTTCGCAGTGGAGGGGGCATCAGAGGGCAGGCAGGATTTGGGGGTGGTGCAGAGGGCGTGCTGGTCAGAGGCATGGTAGGTATTAAAGTAGGAAGATGAAGCAAGATGCTCCCAGAAGGGAGAGGGGAGGTGAAGCCAGACCCCAAAAGGCCTTGAAGCCAAGCTGAGAGCTTGGCCATTTTCCTGAGGGTAGTGGGGAGCCACAGAAGGACAGAGTCACATGTATGTGTTTGGGAGACGTTACACTGACAGCGGTGGGAGGAAGGGGCATCAAGGCCATCAGGATTGTTTTCACTCACTGCTCTCCCTCTGCTCCTGCCAGGGTGACACCTCTGGAGACTTCCTCAAGGCCCTGCTGGCTGTCTGTGGAGGCGAGGACTAGGGCCACCGGCGTTGGCCAGCACCTCTGCCGAGAAATGGTCATCAGCACCAGCCGCCATGACCAAGCCTGACTGCTCCAGCTCTAGAGACTAAGGAAGGGAGGGGGGAGGGGGTCAGGGGTGGGCTCTTGTCTTCATTTGGGGTTTAGGGAAGGCTTCCACTCCCACAGGCCACCGAAGGCCCAGCACGGTCACCCCTGCTCCCGTGGGAGCAGCTGAAGAACCGTAGCCACAAACGCCGTCCATCTCCACTCCCCGGCTTCCTCGTCAGCCCTTCTCGGCTTCCGTCCCTCGCTGCAGCCACTGCCCTGGTTTGGGCTTTGTCAAATCCAGAAATACTGAGCCTCTGTCTGTGAAACGAGTGGAGTGTGTGCTTTGAATGGGTGGTGTGTGGTGGCCGGTACCAGCTGAGTGTTCGAGGGGAGGGGAGGGACGGTCAGTGTCTTCCTGCCAATTGCCAGGCCTCCCACCGTTTTACTGCCCACCCCCATCCAGGTTTTTGCGCGAGAGGTGGAACCAGGAGTCTGGATACCTAGGTTCAGATTTGCATCCGCACGCACGTGCTTTCCAGCTTCTGGCCAATCTCCTTCCCTCCCTGAGTCTATATTTTTCTTATCTACAGAATGAGAGAGTTGGACAAAAGGATGTTGACTTTCTCTTCTAACATTGACATTGTAGGATGTGCCCCCAAATCATCCCCTTTCCACCTCCCTCTTGAAATAAAAACAGACCTACAGACACACGAACACATTTCCAGGGGGGATCTGTGTTTTTGACTTAGACCTGCAGCCCGAGGTATTCACCCACCCAGGAGTAAGTCCTTGCCCCCTCCTGTCACCTGAGAATCCCAAGAGAGAGCCTGAGCGAAGGCTGGCCCAGCCCCCTCCAGGGCTCCGCTTCCCTGGCATCCCTCTGCTGCCAGGATGTTTCTCTGCATTCTTCATCCATTACAACCCAACCCAAACTTCCTCTTTTGAGCTCTTCAGGGGCATCAGATGTGATCATGATCTGGGGAGGCCTGTGGAAAGTTTCCCCTTTGTGAAGATCACTGATAAACAGCAGGCTCAACTGCAGCTTCTCGGTGTCCCTTCCGTGAGCTGTGTTTCTGCTCTGACACTTGGGTGTGAAGCTGTCCCCCGAGTGCCGTGAGGGTGTGGGCTGGCTGGAGGGCCCTTCTCCCTGGCCTGACTGGCCTCACCTCTGCTGGCAACTCAGAGCGTGTCTACGGTAGTAGCTGCCCGGGGAACACAGGGTTTGGGCCAGCCGCTGACCTCCCTGGGCATCTGGACAGCGGGGGTTGGGCCCACCAGTTTTAAAGAGCCCCATCTTCATCTCTGCCATAATGAGGCTGAAAGCAAGAAGGTTACCTTGTTCTTCCCTCCACCAGGCTGTGAGCCCGAACACCAGGAGGGTCCGCTGAGAGCTTTTTGGGGGGATTTGCCCAACTTCACGCAACTGTTACCAAAAGATAAATTAAAGCGGTTAAGAGCTGTGGAGTCAGACCTTTGCCACAGCCAACTGGCCGTGAGCATGGCATTTCTGAGTCTCCAGTTCCACCCGTCCCCTAGCCTTTGAGGAGGGAATGAGGTGACGCCTGCAAGCGCTCAGCGGGGGGCTACCCTGCCTGGACTCGGCTGTCAGCACCACCAGCCCGGGGGCAGGCCCCATTGTAGGAGTTGGTAAGTGGATCCCGAGATGATTTCTGAGCTCTCTTGTCCAGAAGTCAGCTGCACATCAAGAGACATCCAAAGACAAACACGAAAGTGCCTTAAAATTTTGTGCCAAGGAGAAAATAGCTCTAGAGTCGAAAGGAAAGAGCAATGGAATCTGAGGGAATAGAAGCGGGAGGCCCCCTGAGGCCAAGGGGAACACACAAGCAGAGCAGGAGTTTGTAGAATGCCCAGAAACCAGGAATGAGAGCTCACACTGAGCGCTTGCAATGTACAAGACCGCTCTAATTCCTCACCGTGCAGTTTTCACTTACTTTTCAGTTAAGGTGGGCTGTAGTCTGGGATCGGTCTCTGGTAGGAGGGAGACCCTCGGGGTTTGTGGGGCGAGGCAGATGAGATTGGAAATGGGAGTTTGCTCCCTCCAATTACAGAGGCCGTCAGGATTTTCTCCTAGAACGCAGGGGGGGCCTTCGGAGGTTCTTGAGAGGAAAAGTATGTGGCTAGCCACCCACTTGAGAAAAACGTGTGAAGGAGGGCTGGCCAGTTGGGAGGCTGTTGTTACAATCCCACTTGGGGTAAGACCAGGTGCCTGCAGAACAAGCCACATTTCCCCCTTGGAGTTGTGGCAGAGGGCGGAGCGGCCGCTATTCTGAATCCCGGGCGCCTCCTCTGGTCATTCATGCAGGCAGCTTATACTGACCGAATGCCCCGCCTGTTGCTAAAGCTGTAACACCACAGACTGCTGTGTGCTGACCCCCAAGAGCTGACACACGAGCGCCCCTCCCACCCAGCCTTCTCCAGAACGCGGGGTTGGGTGACTCCAGAGATGGTTTCTGTGGCCAAAGTTCAACGGAGACAAGTGGCAGGGACTAAATTAAAACTAAAAGGAAAGAGAAAGCAGAAGCCCAGACCGCTGCTGTCTCGAAGAGGGAGAAAAGGAGGACGGTGGCGGTGATCTCAGTGTGGAAGGGGCCCTCGGAAGGTCTCACCTCCCTCTCGCACCTACAGACAACTGCCACTTCCACAGAGGAAGCGACTGGCCCCGGGGCACTTGGCGTTTCAACGGAAGACTGAGCTGGAGCCCTGCAGTCTTGCCCGGCCCGACCTCCCACTGCCCTCCCTCTTGCCCCGGACCCCGGCTTCTCCCTCCCGCAGTGGCACCCCGCCCCGCCTCTAGCTCCTCGCTCCACCCGCTGCCTCCACTCCTGCCTCCACTCCTGCATTTTCCCTAATGAGGGAGCAATTCTCAGAAGCTCTAGACCGGGGTGCTCCGACTTCGGTCTTTGGGGCCACAAGGAAATGTCCCAAGTGACCAGCTGGGAGGGGGTTGCCGGGACCCACCGTGGCCACATTTCCAGCCGTCGGAGAGCAGCGTGGGAACAGCTGGCCGTCCGAAACCCCCTGACTGTCCGGTGCTCCGGTTTTGCTGAGTGATCAGTAATCCCGTAATCCCGCGGGAGGACCTTCTCCTCCACAGCCGAGACTTCAGTTGCGGTAGTGCCAGGGTGATCCCCTTATTCTCCTAGTGAGGAATCCAAGGGACCAAGCAGTGAAGCAAACTGCCAGAAGGTACAGGCAAACACATCATGGATGGAGCCGGAAATGGGCCGAGAGCTCATCCAAACCAACGCTCTTGTTTCACGAGTTTGAAAATCAAGGCCCCGTGACCATGGTATTGCTAAAGCCTGGATCTGGGGTCAGCACCCGGGTCTCCTGATTTCCTGCTGGGCTCACTACTGATATGTCCCCCTCCTCCTCCTCTTGGTTAACGGAAGCCAGACCGCACTGAGGATGGGAGGGAGAAGTGTCAAGTTGCCCAACCCGAATTTCAGAACCCCAAAGCAGCAGATCGGTGTTTCTAGCAGGCCTCTGAGACCTCAGATTTCCCCAGGCCGACTTCCCCACTTTACAGCTGAGTTAGGCAAGCAGGAAATTCTAGTTCCTAACTGAGCCCTCTACTCAGCAGTTAATCTATGGAGGCAGGCAGGCCGGCTGGATTGGAAACCCAGCCAACCATTTAGAAGTAGCTAAGTCACTTGGCCTCTATATGCCTTGATTTTCTCGTCTGTAGAATGGGAATCACAAAAGTTTCTATTTCACAAGGTCTCGTGACGCATGGATACCTCTGAGCACACTCTCTGGGACATAATAAGGCACCCATATTGGGTCTTTGGTATTAATACATAGGCTGGATTCCATGTCCTGGAGAAGGACTCGGAGGGGGCGTCTCTAGCAACAACCTCTGATGACCACTGAGTCCCTACACTGTGCCCCTTAACCCCTCGAGAGCTAAGTGGGGAAAGTAAGAGAAAAATACAACCAAGACACACAGCAAGGGGTACCTCGTGCAGAGGCCACAGATAACCACAGAAGGACTGACACAGGATCCTTGGAAAAGGGGCATGTGAAAGGCACCTCAAAAGGTGCGAAGAGATGCCTTCAACAGGAAAGGATATCGAAGGAGAAAGGGAGTTCCAGGCAGAGGCCACAGTGGGAGCAAAGGCCCAGAGGTGGGAAGTGGAGGCCATGGGAAGTGCCCCTGGGGGCCTTGGACCCCACATCCAGGGCGTGAGGACACGGTCTGGGAGGGTCACAGAGAGTCCAGGCTAGAGTGTGGACCTTACCCTCCAGGCCCCGGCCAGCCCCAAAGGTGCCAGGGACAGGGGTAGCGTGAGTAGAGCTGTCCTTTAGAAAGAGGTCTCCGGGGCCAGCCTGGAGAACGAAACCAGCCGGGAGACCAGTGGACAGGCTTGCAGTGTGTCTCAGAAATGGAGGGATGGGGACACGAGCCAGGATGGAAGAAGCAGACATGGAGAAAAGAGAAGAAAGACGTGGCGTTGTGAGAAACCAAGGAAGCTGCCCTATCTGCTGTGGGGAATTAGAGAGGGAAGCAGATATACAAAGCCAGATGTCATCACCTGGGAACCCAGAGGCAGGAAGTGCTTTTAAAAGCAGGTGTGATGCCAGAGGCCGCCAGTGCCTGCTTCTCAGGTAAGGACTGAACAAGTCCTACACCAGAGCCATCTGGGAATGAGCTCTTCCCCCTGAGCCCAGCTGTTGTAGCAGTTTCCAGAACATTCATTTCCTTCTGTGGGATGGTCTCACCCTTCCCAGCTACCACCATCTGCCTATTGTGCTGCCAGCTGCAGTCAGAACCACCTAGCAGCCACCCCATTACCATCACCGTGGACCTTGACCTGGAGATAGCCATGGGTGCGGACAGGATGGCCTGACAGGCAGAGCCGGGAGGGTGGGGAATGGACCTAGAGGTCCCACGCCTGTGCCGGGCCAGTATTTTCCGTTCTCCCACACAGCTGGTATCCACTCAAAGCCCATAAATACTATCTGTCACACACGCAGAATTCCAAATCACTGCCAGTCATACCCACAGGGACACACCGTGTGTATGCAGAATCAGAAAGAAGCACACTGCTGCTAACACACACACAGAAACACATTGCAGACCATGTGGGGAAAAATACAATGATTGCGCCCACAAACACACTGCTCAGAAGCACAGATATTGTCGTCCATACATGTACCACGGGCCACACGGGACTCTCTTCACACAGCTACCTAGACTTGCCTTTCACACGCACTCACTTAGGGCGTGTATGCACTCATACTTTGCTTGGCACACAGCCTTAGTGTGTAGCACACGACTCCAGAAATCAGTGACCTGCCTGCTCTCATGTACATTCTTCCACAGGAGAGCCAACCACCGGAATCTATGGAGGGCAGACTTTGCACCCAACTGCTCTGACTTGAGCCCTGCTCCTACTTGCAGCCCTGCTCAGAGGAGGCAGGAGCAGCTCCTCGGAGAACCAGGCTGCAAGTGGGGTCAGCCTTCGGAAGGAACAAAATCCCTGGGGAGGTCTTCCCGGAGTAGTGAGGCTCAACATGAGTGAGATGGCAAGAGACAGGAGGGAGAGGTTTTTCCCTCAAAAGCCCCCATCCCATTCTGTTCCCTTTTCTAGGAATGTTCTAGAAGCTGGCAGTGAAAGGGTTAACAGTGCCCGGGCCACACACCCTACCCGTGGGCTTTGGAAAACCTGAGTGCAGGGATTTGCCCAAGGGAGGTCAGGGTCACTATCTCCCCATCTGCCTTTAAGCTGTCCGCAGGATAAAACTCCCCAGGTGAGTGAGATGGAAACCCAAAATGAAACTTTGCTGCAGTTCTCTGACTCTAGCCTTGTCACTGTCACTCTGGTCAGCAGCAGCAGCGGCAGCTCCAAATCCACCCTCCTCACGGCTCTCCCAGGCCAGCTCTCCCCTTGGGGGGGTACTGTGTTCTCTTAGGCAAATGTACCTTCCCCTCACCCGGCCTCAGGCTCCCAGCTCTCCTGGGCTGGGAGGCTGTTGCGGGAACAAAATGAGATGCAGCATACGAGGAGCCTGGCATAGGGCTCGGCGGTCAGGCTCTGTCACTTGCCTTCCCCATTTCCCTGTCTCCAGGGCCTCTCTCCCCAGGCCCCTCTCCCATCCTGGGGTCCAGGTTAATTGGAGTGCATTATTTGCATAGACATGAGACCTCACCCCCGGGGAAATTCCCCTTGGTGACCAGGCTTCCTTTCTGAGGTCAGGCCACATCATCAGACGCAGCGCCTTCCTTTCCAGCTTGCCCCAGCCTCCCGCTGCCTTTGGCCCCTATTATCTGGCAGGTGGAGATCCAGGTTCACAGATTTAGTCCCGCCATGTGACCTGGGGGTGCTGTCCGAGAGAATGTGAGTGTAGAGGCTGGGCTGGGGGCCAGAGCAAAGTCAGAAATGATAGATGCTGGAGGACTAGAGGAAAGACTGTAGGCAGGAGGCCGTTGAGAAGCCTAGTAATACTAGCTCTTTCAGCAGCGCCCTGCCTGACCTTAGGCACATGCCTTTCCCTCCCCAGGCCTTAGTTTCCCTTTCTGTCCAGCTAAGGGAGTGGTCAAGATAATCTCTACGTTTTGTTCCAGATCGAATGAGCTAAAAAGCCACTTCCTTTAGCAGCACAATATTGCAACATTTGTCCTTGGATCTTCTTCCTTTGACAAGAACCTTGCAACATACTGCCTTGAATCCATTTCCTTTCCTCTCCTTGGAAAGCACAATTTTGCAAAATGCATTCCTGAATCCCATTTTTTTCAGATGCTGCCAGAATTACATGTACCTCCTCTCCTCATAGTGACTTGGTTTGAGGTTGAATATTTCCTTTCAAATCCACTATGTATACTGTCCTGTGGCCCACAAAACATGGAATAGAGCTCTCTTCTCTCCAGATTCTAAGATCTGTTGTCCTCTTAGTCTCTGATGCTGGTACTGAGAAGGCACTTTCCCTGGAACAAAAAGGGGAACAGTGAGGTCCTGGGACCACCTGTATCAAAAACAACTGTTAGAGGGGCGCCTGGGTGGCTCAGTTGGTTAAGCGACTGCCTTCGGCTCAGGTCATGATCCTGGAGTCCCTGGATCGAGTCCCGCATCGGGCTCCCCGCTCAGCGGGGAGTCTGCTTCTCCCTCTGACCCTCCCCCCTCTCATGTGCTCTCTCTCTCTCATTCTCTCTGTCTCAAATAAATAAAATCTTTAAAAAAAAAAAACAACTGTTAGAAAGGCAGCTTTGAGAGCAGGAGTCACAACTTTGAATCACCTGGGGAGGTTTTAAATGTCAATCCCAGGCCACATACCCCACCCGCCCCAGGTCCTGATATAATTCGCCTGGGGTGGGGCCTGAGCATCTGTATTTTTACAAAGCTCCTCGGGTGATTCTAACATGCAGTCAGGATTGAGAACCTCTGAGCTCAGGCCCCACCCCAGACTAAATGGGTCAGATTATTCTGGCAGACGCTCACATTGATGACCACCTGACCTATGATATTCTTTATGAAATGATCTCAACGGGCACTTCTAGGCACACAGGTATTCCCAGGATTACAGATGGGCAAAGAGAATCGCGACCCCCTTTCACAGATGAGGAAGGTGAGGGACAGAGAGAGGAATTGCTGCTCATGTCACACAGAGGGTTAGTAACAGTAGTGGGCCTGGCCCCTAGTGGAAACTTGTAGACTCTAAGCATTTTTGCAAAAGTCATGGATTTGATGCGTGGGTGACCCAGAGAAGTACCAGCACACTAGGTATCTCCCACTGGTCCATGACAGTGAGTTCTTGGCTGCCTTTATATGAGCAGATAATGCTGACTTTGGAGCTGGAAGACCCAGTAAGGGAGCTTGGGCCTCTCCAACTACTAAGTACTAAGATAACCCCTAGGAGCTTGCTAAAAATGCTGCCTCTGGGGCCCTACTCCCCAGAAAGTATGATTTCTTAGGTCTATGGTGAGATCCAGAAATCTGCCCAGAGTCCTGGACTAGGTCCCTGTGGCATAAGGAATTCCCATCCTTGGGAAGCATTCAGCAGATGGGGAATCAGAACACCCACAGAATCAAATCCATTCATTTGATAAATAAATATTGATTGACTATGATGAGACTGGCCCAGTTCTGTTCTCACAACATCAGCAGGACCAGAGATGTCAGGATGGGAGAGGTGGGGCTGGGCAATTAGGTATCAAAGGAGTGAGCCTATGAGAGGTTCCCTGTGTGTATCCAAATTTCAGCCATCTTTTGAGGTCCAGCATGGATCATGTCTCCCACCAGGTGAGTTCTGCAGACATGACCTGAGTTTGAACTCCAGCTGTGCTATGTACTAGATGTGACTTAAGCCACATCATCCATAAAGCAGGGGTACCTATGTCATAGAGTTCTGATGAGAAAAGCATGAAACAGTTTAAGAGCCCTTAGTATCATGCCTAGTACACGTTAATCTTAAATATTAGCTATTAGTGGGCACCTGGGTGGCTCAATTGGTTAAGTGTCTGCCTTCGGCTCAGGTCATGATCCCAGGATGCTGGGATCGAGTCCAGGATGGCTCGCTTCTCAGCGAGGAGTCTGCTTCCCTGCTTCCTCTGCCCCTCCCCCCTGCTCTCCCTCTCCCTCTCTTTCTCTCTCAAATAAATCTTTTTTTTTTTAAATTAGCTATTAGCGTTATTATTTCCTAACCATCTCGACCTGCCCTGATTTCTCCTTTTTTTCAACTTTTGGACTTCCTTACAGTGTCAAAATGGAAGGTCCCTTAGTGATTATCTAGTCTGATACCTTCACATTATAGAAGGGGAAGCTGAGGACCAGAGAGGGGAAGGGACTTGCCCAGGCCATACAGCAGAGCCAGGACTCAAACTCAGCTCCTCTGATGTGCAGTCCAAGGGCCCCTTCCTCCTTGATGTCCATCCCACGGCCTGAACAAGGAAGGCAACTTCAGGGAATTGATGGCTGAAAGAAGAAGAGGTGTGAGAGAAGGTGGGAGAAGCTAATTGTGCTCAGCATTTCAGCACGGAGAGCCCAGACACGATCATCCCCCAGGACGTGCAAGCCAAGTGTTCCTGCCTAGGGATTCTAGTTCGTGTGGGGCCAGCTCCTTGAGCCTCCTTAGCCCTTCAAGGTCATTCCACCATCTAAGATGCCGTGAGCAGGAACCAGTCCAAGCAAGGCCTTGTGAATTCACCGAGGATCTATGATTACCGTGGCCTGTGGAGAGAAAATGTCATGTTTAGAGGAAACATTGCAATTCAGGAACGTCAGGGCTGAATTACACACTATACTGATGAGGAATCTGAAACCCATTTTCCTCAAGGAAGGGACATTTCTCAATTTCACAGAAGGCCCTGGCTGACCCAGATGGCTGGTCACAGGCCACCAGGGGGCTTCCCAGAGGGAGCCAGGGACAAGAGCACTCTCCCTGATGCCGAGTCATGTCACCATCCTATTCCTGCCCAGTTGCGGATATGGGTGAGGAAGGCCCTGCAAGCTGGTATCAGGACAGAGAGGGGAGCATCTGATACTGTCAGTGTGCGGTGTAATTTACTCCCTGCAGAGAAAAGGGTCTATGTGCAGGGCAGGGTATCATCCTTTGCACCTGATCTAGCACAAGGATTGGTGCTGCTAGTCCTGTAGAACTTTCTGTGTTGATGGAAATACCTGCACAGTCCGGTATGGCAGGCACTTGCCCATGGGGCTATTGAACATTGAAAAAGTGGCCAGTGTGACCAAGGGACTGAGTGCAGTGTGGGAAAGAGCACTGGACTAGGAGTCAGGAAGTCCCTTCATTTACTCACCTGGGAAGTCACTTCCCCTGTCTGGCCCTCACTTCCTCATCTGTTGGGCCAGGAGTTCTTTCCAGCATTCCCCATGGAATCCCAGTCTGGAGAACACAGAAGCAGCAGAGGATTGGATTCAGTGCACTCACCTCCTATTCTCCACCTCCCAACCCCCTGCTCAGGCTGAGCGTGGCCCCTGTGACTTGGCCTTGCTTATCTCTCCAGACTCACCTCTTAACTTCCTCCTTGCTTCACACTCCATGTTCCACTCAAGAGTGAACAATTTTCAGTTCCCTGAATGTATTCTCTCTTTGCATATTCTATTCCCTTTGCTAAGAACACTCTTCCTTGTGCTCTTGCTTGGCAGCTTTCGGGTCTCAGCTGATGTGTCACTTCCTCCAGGAAGACTTCCCAGATCCCAAAATCCTGACTAGAGGCTCCTGTAGCTCCCTGTATTTCTCCTGTCATAACATATCTCTACCACTCTTTATTATAATTACCTATTAGTCTACAGCCCCCAGAGCAATGCTATCCAATAGAGCTCGCTGTGATGATGGAAATGTTCTATACATGTGCAGCCTATGGGATAGCCACATGTGGCTACTGAGCATTTGAATTATGGCGAGCTCTACTGAGGAAATAAGTTATTAACTTATTTAATTTTCACTAATTTATATTTAAATAGCCACGGGTGGCTTGTGGCTACCGTACTGGGCAGGGCAGCCCCAGAGTCTGTGACCTCTGAGTGGGCAGGAAGTGGGTCTGATTTGTCCATTCCTGTATCCTCAGTGGTCTGTAATGTTGCTGTTAAGAACAAAGAAATTCCGGGGGTGCCTGGGTGGCTCAGTCCTTAAGCGTCTGCCTTTGGCTCTGGTCATGGCCGCAGGGTCCTGGGATCGAGCCCCGCATCGGGCTCCCTGCTCCTTGGGAAGTCTGCTTCTCCCTCTCCCACTCCCCCGCTGCTTGTGTTCCCTCTCTCACTGTTTCTCTCTCTGTCAAATAAATAAAATCTTAAAAAAAAAAAAAAAAAAAAGAACAAACCAATTCCGGAACCTGAAATGATCAAGAAAGGCCAACTCATCCACAGCCAACCCATGGCCTCCCCAAGCATCTTTTCGGTAGATAATGAGCTAAGATCTTATGTTTGTAAAGTACTCAATCCTTTAGAAAGGATGTCTGCGAATCATTCTATTTTAATCACCCTCACAGGAGGCAGGCCCAGAAGGACTCATTATCCCCATTTTACAGCAGGGGATCCCTGAGGCTCCCTCGGGATGGGGAAGTGAGGTGCAGGAGAACCACCCGGTTAGTGTAGAGCTGGGCTGCTCCTTGGTAGGTAGGTCGCTAAGGCCCACCGGACGTGGGAATGAGACCCAGCACAGAGGGAAGGAGTGGGCTTTTCCTTCCCTGTGGAGAATCCACAGACCCTAAATGGAAACAGATGGAATAGGGATGGGGGGGGAGGATGTGGGCCGGGCATCGGGCCATTTCCTGAAGGCCCTGGGTGCTGGAATCCCCCACCTCAGGCAAAGGAGGAATTAGCAGTCTTCGGGAGAAGCGGGGGTGGGGTTGGGTGGGCAGACCAAGGCTGCCCCTGCGCCAGTTCCTGGTCCAGCTGCAGAACCGTCGGGCTTCCAGCGACTCCCCAGAACTCCCTCCCCTCCCAGAATGCTTGGCAAGTGATAGCCAGTCTGGGAAGTGACAGGTGGGGCACTGACAAAGAAGGGCCCTGTGCTCTGCCAGGGGGGCAGGATGGGGCCTCAGCTGGGCCTTGTGGGGCTGCCTGGCGGCTGGCTCCTCCATCTCGGGGAATTCCCCTCCTGCCTAAAAGTCAGCCCAGCCCAGCCCTCCTTCCTGCAGAAGCAGAGTGAGCCGAGGAGCCTTCACAGGGTGGCAGCCCCCACTGCACCCGCCCTCGTCTTCTCCTGCCCCAGGTAAGTTGACCCAGCCCAGGGGCAGCGGGCCAGGACAGGGCTAGGGCTCGCTGCACGAGGGAGGGTGCCGGGGCTGCCAGACCACCCCCCAGCTCTGAGCCAAGAGCCACCGGACCTCCTACTTTCCTGCCAGCTGGGGTCGGCTGCTCCCCCGGCCAGCTCCCTCTTCCCCGCGCCGGGGCTTGGCTCTGGGCCTCTCTGCCTCCATTTCTTATTCCCTCTTCCTACCCTCCTCGTCTTGCCCCCTCCTCAGCCACTGTGTTTCTTTCTCATCGCTGCTAGTTTTTCCCAAGGGAAGGAAAAGAGAAAAGTCTATTTTTGTCTTATCCTTCCCTGAAGGAAAGGCATGGGGTTCACAGGTGTGAACGTGGATTTGTGTTGGTGTGAGAATGTGTGTCTGTCTCTGTTGTGAGTACGTGTCAGATCTGTTGAGGTACACGTGTGAGCGCAGGTTCGCAAGCATGTCTATCTTTGCATGTGTGTCTGGGAGTGTCTGGGTCATTACGTGAATGTGTGTGTGTCTCTGTGTGAATGTGTTTTGGAGGGTGGGGGTGCGCCTGTATATTGGGCACCTTAGTGGCCTATATAGCTAGGTAGGAAGAGACCAGGTGGGAGCGTAGCCCTGCCTCCCTTGGGAACACGATGGAGGCCTGGGACCCTCCTCAGGGCTGGAGCAAATGGATCTCTGGAGGGCTCTCCCACCTGCTTTCCTCCTAGGGCTGGCCGGGCCCTTCGGTGGCTGAACCTTCAACACAGGGTCTGAGGCACTGGGAGGGGGTGATAGCTGGCAGACAGTGGTGATGTGGCCTCCTCTTTAATCACCAACAGTCCAGATTTTCCAGAGCTGGTCAGAGGCCCAGCCCAGGGAAGTCCCTGGCTAGGAGGGGCAAGGTGTAGAGACCAAGTCACTGTCACAGCGGCTTCTGGGCTAGAGAAGAATGGAGGGAGCGGGGGGGGGGGGGGGAACACTGGAAGGGGGAGTATGAGAAAGGACATGGGGTGAGGCTGTAGGAGGATTGCTCTCTGGGCCCTGTCAGGGCTTCCCAGGGTTAGGAAATGTCTGGTTCCCACGGGGCTGCCTCCCTCAGGGGCTGGGCTGGGCTGGGCTGACCTCTCCCCACTTCCAGGAGGATGACAAAAAGCAAGCTTGGATCCAAACTCAGATCTGGCTTGACACCGTGACCTGAAGGCAGGGAGGCCAGAGGGAGAGGAGGTGGACTAGGGGAAGCCTGGGGCTCCTGGGAACTGTGGGAGGTGCCTGGCCACATATGCTCCGAGGCTGGGAATTTCCCCCCAAAGTCACTTGGCTCTTTCTTCTCCGTCCACCAGTGGCATCCTAGAAACCCGAGCGTAAATGGCAGGCCCAGGGCCGCAGTGGAAACAGCTGGGAGGGAGAAGGAGGAAAACAGGAAAGACCTTGGAGAAAAAGTTGGGGAGACACGCCTTCTAGGCCCGGTGCTTCTGAGAGCACTTTGTGAGGTCTAGGGCAAGTTCCTCCGCAGCTCTGGGCCCTGGGCTTTGCTGCCTTTAACTCATGCCAGGCCCTGTGGCACCTCATTCTTTCTCTACCCTATGCACTGGACTCTGCCCTTCGTGTTCTTGGTGAAGAAAGAGGCAGAGAGCAACCACAGGTGTAAGGGCGGGCAGGGCTGTGACCTAAACCCAGATCTGTCTGACTCCAGAGCTCATACCCTAACCCTTGCAAGACCCACATGCTCTTGGAGGAGGGGCAAATAGTGAGGATGCTAGGGTTTGATTCACCTTCAGGTGCCTAATGAACGTGAAAACTTGGGGATCTCTCAGAGCCGTCTGTCCACCCCTCATGCGGTGATTTGGGAGGAAGATAGAATTAAAAATGCTTCTGAGGCCAAGGGTGGGAAACAGGGACCATAGGTTGTGTTCACTTCTTTATTTCTTACCGAAAAAATATGATTACCTACTATAATTTCAGTCAACATCATGGGCTTGACATGCATTTCTCATTTAACTATCACTCAAATCTCTCTCTCATGTGCCCACACCCAATACCAAAAAGCACCTAGAATCCACCATGGGTTTTATATTCCCCAGATTGCCTCCAGCTATAGAGCCGGGAGACTGGGTGGAAGGAAGGGACCCAGACCCAGGATCCCTCTCTTCCTAGTTCATTAGCCGCTCAGCTTGAGTTTCAGTCCCCTGTAGCCAAGACCCCCAACTCACAAATTCACCTACTAGAGTAAGGCTGAGCTGCTTGGCTTTAGAAGCTCATCTTCCCAGCCGTGGGGTGTGTGGGAAATAGCACTGCTCTGGGAGAAGGTGCCTTGGGTTCTAGCCGTCAGTACTAATCACAAACTTGCTGTGAGACCTCTAGCAAGTCCCTACCCTTCTTAGGCCCTTGGTGGCTTTATCCTTGTGAGAGAAAGCCTGGGTCTGATGCTTTCTAAACGAGCCTTTAAGGACTGGCATTTTGAGCTCTGTCTCACTGGCTGGCAAGACTCCATCGCCTAATGCTTAAGAGTGGAAAGAATTTAGGACTTGTTGATGTATAAGACCTTGGGAAAGTCATCTAACACCTCAAAGCCCCAGTTTCATCTGTGAAATGGGAATGGCAGGGGTAATGACCTCAGGGCGGTTGGGAGATACCCTGTTATGTCAAACTGCAGACCCACGGCAAATACTCTGTAAATGTTACCTCTTAATGTTTTTAATACGCCACTGCCACTCCTTTTTAGGCATTTGATTTAAAGCTAAGTCAGTTATGGGTGAGTTTCTTGGTATGTGTTTTAATTCCCTCAAATGTGGACTTCGGTCTTTCTTTGGAGCATCCTTTGTGGAGGGGGTGCAGAGGGAGGGAGTGGTGGAAAGGAGACTGGGAAGTTGCATGCTTTAAAACAAAAACAAAATAAAACAAAACACAGGCCTTTGATTCTCTTCCCGGGTGAGGCTTTGTGCAGGTGCTTGTTGTCACTCTGGAAGAGCAAGAAGTTTCCAGCTGCCTGAGTCACTCAGCTCTTGGCTCGGACATCTCCTTCCAGATCTGGGGGTGGCAGAGGGGTGCCAGGCTAGGGGCCCTATTTCCACCCTGCCAGGGGTTCTCGGGGACCACTGAGGATGTGGATGGTGACATGGAACTTGGGGAGGGTGCATTCCTGGGTTTAACAGTGAAGTTCTGTCATGTCTGCAACCTGTGTCTCTACATCACTATCGTTTCTCGAATGCCTACTCTGTGCCAAGCTTTCCTCGCATTAACTCATTTATCCTCATGATCACCTGAGGGGTAAGATACAATTTCCTCCATTTTTCAGAGAGGAACTGAGGCTTAGGGAGACCACCCAGGTAGCAAGTGGTTGAGTAGGGGTTAGAACCCAGTTAGTTAAATTCATAGCCTGTGTTCCTAATGAGTGTTGAGTTTCTGTAGGAAATATCATGACACTGGAAAGACAACATGGTGCTGTGGAAAGAGCACATGTAACTGGAAAACCAAGGTCCTGGCTTCCAACAGGCATCACTCAATGGCTGCGGCCCTGAACAAGTCCTTTACTATACTGAGGCCTCAGTTTTCCTATCTGTCAAATAGGGGATAGTGAACAATGGTCTCCATGGCTTCTAACATGGTGGGAAGTTCTGAATTTAAATTCTAAATTCAATTTAAGACTTAAAAGGAGGGAAGGGGTGGGTGTGGTCATGACTTTGAAGAGGATTTTCTCAAACATTGTGTTAAGAAAAATTATGCCAAAATAGGGAATCAATCCAAAAAAAAAAAAAAGACCACGTGACTTTTTTATGTCATACCAGAGTACTGTCCAGCAAGTCCACTTAGGGGTCATCAGGCACTTTAAGGGATGAAGCTATTTGCCTAACTCTCGAAGGTCAGACATTTTACAAAAACAGCTGAAATAGTTTGGAAGCAAAATGCAAATAGGTGGAGACTCTTCATTTTTTAAAGTAAATTTCAGTGTTCATGAGAAGACTTGGGTTGAGATTAGGAAGAAAGCATTCCGGAAGGAGGCAACTTGGGAACTGCAGACAAAGAGCAGGAAGAAAGCCGGTTTGGGGAAGCCTAATGGGTAGGGGTGATTCCTGTGAACCAGCCCCAGATTCTAATCCTTCTGTACCCTCCCCTGTTGGTGACACTCAAAGGTGCTTTGCTTGGGCTTTGCACCCCCCTCTCCCCACCCTCTTTAAAATCAGAGTCTAGTTAAAATGAACAAAATTTAATACTGTTTTGAAAATGTGATAACACTTTTGAAGTAATTCAGGCATCCCAGAATTTGAAGACACCTTTGAATTAATTGAAGTCACAAGGCCTGAGAGGAGAATCCTCCAATTAGGTTTCTACTTGGATAGGGGTGCGGTGTGTGTGTCTGTTCACAGTCGCAATTGATTGACAGATCTCTCCTTCTGTAAAACGAGGGCCTGTATGAAATAGCTTGCCAAGTCCTTTCTGAGGACCAGGGCCTGTCAATGACTAAGTTTTCATCAGTTCCGGGGAAATGAGTCTTTTGCAATAGGTTTTTCATAAGGCTATATTTACCCCCATTTAAAGAGCCGTCCTTTATTCCCAGTTTAGGTCCTTTTCTGAAATTAAAACTCTCTTAAATAAAATGATGGGCTTAAAGAGAAACCAAAGAAAGTGTTCCCACCGTTAAAACAAGCTGCTCCTTAAGGGTGTGGGAAATCCCACAGCTGTTTGGACGATCTGTCCCACAAATACGCAGACAAGGTGGGAGGCGGACTCTAGATTTGCCCACTGGGGTTTGAATCTTGGTTCAGCCACTTATTGTCAACTAACCTCTCGGTGCCTGTTATGTTAATTTATTTACCGTAAACAAGGGTGGCCCTGGGGAAAAAATAAAGTAATGCATGCAAAATGCTTACAATGTCTGGGGCAGTAAGTATGCCAAAAAAAAAAAAAAAAAGAAAGAAAGAAAGAAAAGAAAAGAAAAAAAGTTCTTTAGGGGGTCCTTTCAGCTTGAATTTCTGGGAACTCTGCGAAGTTGTTCGGGATCGCCCTATACCCAACTCTGGGGCCCTGAGCTCTAGCTCTGGCTCAGCTCCAGATGCTTACGTGCCTTTTGGCAAGTCCCCTCCCCGCTCTGGTCCACGAGCCCCTAGCAGCAAGTAAGGGATGCGGTGTCCTGCGGCTCGTCTCCGCTCTGAAATTCCGGCCTCATCCCGGACTCTGGGGCTTCCGGCGCGGGCAGTGCCACGAGGGGCCGCCCAGGCCCCGGAGGTCACCGCCCGAGGGGCTGGCCCGAGAGAGGAGATAACCGCGTCCGCTCAGCCGCTCTCGGCCCCGGACCTCCCCGGGCGGCTGCTGTTTACCTCGCTCCGTCCCACCCTCGCGGCCGCGGGCCCGCCCCGAGGGCGTAGCGCGATTGGGCAAGAGGCCTGTCAATCGCCGGGGACTTTCCCAGGGGTAGGGCGGCCCTGCCCCTGACACTTCCTCGTCCCCGGCGCGGTCCTCCGCCCCGTACCGGGAGCCCGCGGAGCGCTGGAGGGCCAGACCCTGGCCGCGGCCGATAACCCGTCCTTGGACCCGGGGCTGGACGCAGAGAGGGGGACGGTGTGCTCCAGGGCCCCTAACCTCAGGTAAGCCGGCCGGGCGGAGCGGGGCTGGGGCGGAAGGGAGTCCGCGACCCGGCTGTTCACAGCCTCGGCAGTGACCGGGCTGCGGAGGAAGGCGCTGGTCGGGCCCGGCCGGGTGGCCTGGGCTCCTCGGCTCCTGGGCCCCGGCGCGCGAGGTCTAGGCGGCGGGGGTCCGGCCGCGGCGACTCCCTGCCCCGCACTGAGGGCGGTGGGCGCGCCTGCGCACTGCGTGGGCGAGCGCGTCTGGGAACAGCGTGCAGGCGGTGTGCAGGGCGTGCGGACCAGCGGGGTGGGGGGAGTGGGCCGGCGCAGGTCTGGGTTAGTGTGCGAGACCAGCTTGGAAGCAGTGTGCGCGTGTAATGAAGAAGAAAATAATAATTTATTGGGTGCTTTCCAAGTGCTGATCTAAACCCTTTTCGTGCATTAAACTCTTGTAATTGTCACATCTTTCTTTAAAATGAATATTGTTGTTATCATCCCCATTTTACAGTTTAGGAAACCGAGGCACCTGGAGATTGGGGTCGCACAGCTAGGGAGTGGCAAAGTGAGGATTCAAAGCCTGGCATTTGGCTCCAGAGTTCCTGCTGTCCAGTTTCTTTTGAACATACTTGGCACACTGTTGGAGGCAACATTTGTGTGCATGTGCAGTGCAGGATATCTGTAGTGAGTTTCTGGGAGTGATTTTAGGTGTGGAGTTTTTAGGTATGGGTGAGTTTTCCACTGTAGAACATTTGTGTATGTTTGTGTGTGTGTGTGTGTGTGTGTGTGATGGTGCATATGGAGGTGATTACATTGTATGTTCATTAATTGTGGTGGGCGTGAATTTTGTGGGACCGCGTGAGAGATTGTGTTTTGGTTGGGGGTGGTTTGTAGATGATGCAGAAGAATCAGCAACGTCCATCCCCACCTTCTTGCAGAATGACAGTACAGAGAAATCTGTGGATTCCTAATGCATCATTTTAATTGCGCAGTATCATGAAAATAGAATTTAATCAGCACGTATTTTCCAAACAGCAGGGTATGGTAGAGGGGAATTCAGCATCGGATGAGAGGTCAGGAAACATGAATCTCAATTTTTTTTCTTTATTCCTGATCATGGATATTGCATTAGGAGGCGGAATATTTATTAGTACAAAGGCATAGGAATCTTGTGATGTTGTATTAATATCCTTACAGCAGACAGAACCGAGGTAGTGAAAAACCAAAAGCGGTAATGATGACAGCGTACATTTATGAACACTTACCTCTGCCAGGCACAGTGTTTTATATTCAGTATCTCATTTAATCTTTTCAACAACCCTGGGAGATAGTCACTAATAGTAGCCTCAATTTTCAAATGGGGAAATTGAGGCCCACAAAGGTTAAGACTTGGCCAAGACCAGTAAGCCTTGAATAGTATCACTCTGTTCATTTTCCACTGACCAAGCTTTCTGTCCTCTCTGTGTCCTGGGAAAATAGTGTAATAAGGAACTGGCCCTTCATGGAAGCACTTGATCATGGCCCCCTGGGGGCTGCAGTTGTGAGTGTCATATTCTACATACTTCTGTGATCCTGTTTTCCCCTACCAATGGGTGTCCTGGGGGTACAGTGAGGTTCTCATGCTGAGGGCTGGTACCCGCCCCTATGCCCACACCAGGTCTTTGGGGGCCCCAGGAAGCTGTGGGGTCTGACTCATACCCTTACCCCTAATGCTGCCTGTGAGTTGGGGCCCGGATGTCCTGGGGTGGGTCAGGCCGACCTGGTTTGAACACCTCACAATTGTAGGAGGTCGTCTGTCTGTCTGTCTCTCTGAGTACTCCTGGGTACGGAGTATTTATTTAGCCAGGACAGCCTGCTTTTCTTTTTTTCCCTCCAATGTGCCAAGCTTGTTCTTGACTTGAGGGCTTTGTATGTGCTGTTCCTTCTGCCTGGAACGCCTTTCCCCATTTCTTTACATGGCTGGTTCTTATCTGTCAAGTCTCAGCGCAAATGTCACCTCCTTAGAGGGGCCTTCCCTGACCTTTCTATGCAAAGTGGCCCCTTTTTTTCACTTTCTGTCATATTACTATTGTGTTTTTGTACGCTCATCATGCTCTGAAATAATCTTGTTTATTTGCCAATGAGAAAGCATATGTATGGAACTTAGTGTCTAGAATATAATAATGTTTAGAGTTTCCTTGTTTGTTGCCTTTCTCTTTTCCTGGAGCAGAAGGGGGAGAGCAGGAACATGTGCATCTGTGATCCCGGATCAGAGTGTCTGGGGGTAAGGCTCTGCTGGGTTTGTTCAGTGGATGAGTAGAATAGAAGAAACAAGAATAATGGTGCATTTCACAGATGAGGGAACTGAGGCCAGGAGTTGGGAGGGCACTTATCCCAGAAAGGTAGTGGCAGCATCAGGATGAGAACCAGAACTTGCTCCCCAGGGGGATTTTTTTTCTTTCTTTCTTATAGTCAGCAAATTTTCCCCGACTGGCCTCGTGCCCAGTGCTTCTAGAGGAGCATGATGCTCAGGTGCATAAGGAACGAGCCTGGCCCTCCAGGAACTTGTAGTGGAATGGGGAGAAATGTGCTCTGAGTGTGGTCTGGAAGGCATTGAGTGCCAGCAGGTGCCCAGCATAAGTCTCACTGGAGTGCAGGGCAATTCGGGGGCACCAGGGGGCCAGGGGGCTTCTCGGGGAAGGTAGCTTCGAGGCCAGGCTCTAGTAAGATGATGAGTGCCGATTGGGGCCTGAGTGCCTTCTGGAACATAGACTGGGTAGAGGGTTTGGGGTAAGGCGCTGTTGGGTTGGGGGAGCTGGCCAGCCAGACCAGGAAAAACCCTAAGGTCTTGACTACCGGGCAGAGAAGTTGTGGTTTCTCCCTGTGGCAGCATCGGGAAGTGATTAGAGTGGTTGGTTGGCAAACGTAAGTGTGCATGTGAAGCACCTGGGCGGCTTGTTAAACACATATCGGACCGTGTCCCCAGAGGGGCTGATCCAGAGGGCGGTGGCCGTGCTGCTGCGTGGCTGTGGTGCACTTTGGGAACCCCTGGTGGAGAGCATGTGCTTCGGAGTTTGGCACACCTGAGTGGGTGTGGCCCCTGATCCCTGGTCTGTAAGGTCCTCTCATGTCAGTGCTGTCTTCTCTGGTGCTGCGAATGAATGGGACAGCACAGGGCTGATCAGTGCTAGCTGCTGATCTTGTGAGGGAGGATAATCGTGAGCATGCTGATGGGATTTCAGTAGGAGATGGTGGGGATGGTCCGATTTTTCATGCTTTGGGATAACTCGCCTTTAACCCCTCTGCCACCTGTGGACCATGCTGTGTCCTCTCTGGATGGGTTGTCCTCTGCTCTGGGTCCGATGTCTTTCCACCCCTGTTTGGAAACGTGGACACTTATATGCGGGAGGGGCGCAGAGGACATCTGGCCCCAATTCCCTCAACAGCATCCAGCCCCCCCCGCAGGTGATCATCCAGCCTCGGATTGACCCCCACCCCCAGAATCAAGGAGTGCTGTACCTTATAGGCAGCCTCTTCCCGTGTCATGGCTGGCTAGCTTTCGGTGAGCCCCTCTGGCTGCAGCTTCTTCCAGGCTCACCTCCCTTTTCCCTCCTTGCCCACCTGACCACTTGGAGGGAGGGCACCTGCTGGCACTCAGTGCCTTCCAGACCACGGTGCTGTGCGGCAGGAGAGTGCACGGCTGGCACCCGAAGGCCTAGGTTTGCCTCCCCTCTGTGTCACTGCCGTCCTGTGCAGCCTCGGGCAGGTCTTCTTCCTTCGCTGGCTTTGGTGTCCCAGCTGCAGCATGAAGAGATTGCACTGGCTGACGTCTTAGAATGTTCTCTTTCAGCTCTAAAAACTCTGTGGCCCAGTGACCGGGCTGCCCTCTCTCTGGCTCCATCCATTCCTGAGCTCTTCCCGCGGGGCCAGGCCTCTCTGGGCCCACGCTCTCTCCCCACTTCTCCTTGCTGCTGCACCCCTGCCGGCCCACAGTGCCTGCTCCTCTTTTCCCTGTCCCTGTTTGAAGGGAAGGTGTCCGGGGCCCTCTGGAGAGTTGCCAAAAGGGAGGCTCAGGGAAGCAGGGGGGTAGCTACTTTTGTTCTACCGAGCAGAGCTCCCCAACCTCCAGAAACAGACTTTGGCAGTCACCTCGGCCAGCCTGTTTGTTGCAGGAAGTTTTTGATGTTTTTCCCCCCATGACTGGCCCAGCAGGACAGTCACTCTTCCAAAAGGAACAGATGACTGGCCTGAGGAGCAGCTAGCTGGCTCTTTGTCCCCAGGCAGGGCTGAGCTCTTCTCTCCCCAGGGACCTCACCCTGAAGCTGTTCCCTGTGCCCTTGAACACCTACGGGGTGGACAAACCGGGTGGCCCAGCAGATGTATGTGTGTGGGGGGAGGGTGGGGGCGTGGTGGGAGTTGTGTCACCAAGGAGTCATACTCAGAGCCCAGAGCTGGTATTTTTAGGGCGGGTGTGGGGGGTGTCCCATGAGTCAGGGGCCTTTGGTTTGGTCTCCACCCACACTGGAGAGTGCTCGCTCCACTTTCCACTGTCTGGCAGGCCATCGTCCTGGCCTTCTCGTGGCCAGCTTCATCAGTGCTCTGGGGAACCCTGGTGCCTCCACATCCCCACTTCTGCCCCTGCCAGTGCTCTCCCCTCCCCCGGCCCAACCCTGGGGAAGAACAGGAGCCGAAGGAGAGCAACACTAACTTTTGGAAAATACAAAAGAATCTTTCAGACATAGAGGGTAACATGCACACACCGGGCACCCACCCATCTGGCTTCAGAAATAACACATTTTTGTACACCCGAAATTTCTCCTTGATCATCCCCTTTCCCTCCCATCTGGAAGTAGCAAGTGTTCTGAATTTAAAGTTTATTCTCTTATATTTCTCTATAGTTTTATTATAAGTATAGGCCTCCTTACACAATATGTAGTACAGTTTTGTATGTTTAAGAACGCTGTTTAAGTGCCATCATACTGTCCGTATTCTGCAGCTTCCTTGTTTTGCATAATATTATATTTGTGAGATTCAGGATGTTCATATCTCTAGCTGTAGTTCATTCATTTTCACGGCTGCATCATATTCTCTGGTATGAACTTGCCCCAATGTATCTATTTGTTTTCGTCTTCATCAGGGAGTTTCTAGCCTTTGCTGCTAGAACAAGATATCTTTGGCTTTTATCTGAGTGGTCTTACCCCGTCCAGCTGTCCCCTTGCTGGCCATTATGGCTTCTGTTGGGGTGGCGCTTCTAGGTCTATAGAGAGCTCTGTGGTTCCTAATTGGTCCTCCCAGCATTTCCATAGGGAGGAGCAAGGGAAGTGAGGCCAGCTCAGGGTCACGTGGCAAGGAGCAGAGCCAGGATTTGAACCCAATGAGCCCTCCTTCCACCATATGTAGAGAAGGGGAATTCTGAAAAGTTGTCCTTTTCCCCCACAGAGAGGGTAGTTACAGGGTTGGAGAAACCCTTCATTGGGTAAACCACCTTTGGGCATACTGGGGACAGGGAGACAGAAGGACAGCCAAGTCCTTCATCCCTTTTGTCTAAGGGTGGACCTAGTGCCCTTTGTCCCCCCAGCTGATAGTCGAGGCCGTCCTTCTGGGCTAAATGAGGTCGCAGCTGCTGGGAGGAAAACCGGCTTCTAGGTGTGCACTTTGTGTACCTGTGGATCCCAGAAGCTGAGAGGAGGCATGCATGGGATAGAAGGAAGGTGGGCTGGGGTTGCCAGGGCTGTCTGCCCAGGGAGCTTTTGGCGACGGGGAGTACAGGGTGGGACCAGTGAGTGATGTGATGATCACGTGTGGGTTCTGCTTCGTCCCTTGGGAATTGTGTGGCCCTGCGCCAAGCCCTGCACCTGTCTGGGCTCAGCTTCCTCTCCAGCAAAGCAGGTGTACCTGGTGTGAGGGCCCACAGGCAGTGGGCGGGGAGCTTTGTACTTGTTCCCAGTCGAGGGTGGTTATCCAAAGTCTGCTGCTTCTCTTCCCATCTTTGTCACCGCAAGGCCAGCCCTCGCCTTCCTGAAGCCAGATCCAGGTACCAGGCTGAAACTCTCCTCTGTAGTTGCCAACTCTCCACCCGCTGACTTTTCTGACTAGAAAACTTGTTTCTAGACTTTTCCTCCTTATTGATGATCACATCCCTCCAGCCTTGTGTGTCCATGTGAGGCAGGGACATAATGAGCGCTCACCCCATCCCCATGGCCCTCCAGCCTCATTTGGTGCCAGAACAAGGGGCCTTCCCTATTATTCTGACCTTGTCAAGACACTTACATTTTTAAAACCTAATTTAAGATACCCCTTTTTTAAAAAGCTACAAAATAACATTCTCATTGGAGGAAAACCCCCCCCCCCAAACTCAAGCAATAAAAAAGTTATAAAGTAAAAAGTGAACGCTGTCTTCTCTCCTTCTTCTCCCCTGCCCCTGTTCCCGCTACATTTTTAAATTAATTTCTTTCAACAGAACAGGACTAGATTTCCCTTGTAAAGAGTTTAAATTTTGTAGGTAAAATAAATGTTTCTTTTGTTTCCAGTCCTTATCCCAGGTCCTCCTCTAGAGCTGTCTACCCCTAGCAGTCTGGTGTGTATCTTTCCAAACCTTTTTCTATATACATTTAAGATTTTATACACGTATATGTATATATACACATATATGCACATACATACATATAGACATGTATGTAGTTGTATGTTTAAAGAAAAAAGTATCCTGGGGTGTGTGGCTGTCTCAGTTGGAAGAGCATACGACTCTTGGTCTCCAGGTCATAAGTTGGAGCTCCACACTGGATGTAGAGATTACTAAAAAAATTAATAAACTTAAAAAAATAGTATTCTATTATACTTTGCTTTTTATTCTTTTTTTTTTTTTAAGATTTTATTTATTTATTTGACCGAGAGAGATATAGCAAGAGAGGGAACACAAGCAGGAGGAGTGGGAGAGGGAGAAGCAGGCTTCCCGCGGAGCAGGGAGCCCAATGTGGGGCTCGATCCCAGGACCCTGGGACCATGACCTGAGCCGAAGGCAGACGCTTAACGACTGAGCCACCCAGGCGCCCCAACTTTGCTTTTTATTCTTAATGATGCTTTATGGACATCTCCTTGCAAAGCAGTGTGCCCCGTTCTTTTTGATGGCTGCATAGTATTCCAGTGAGTGTCCACGCCGTGGTTATTAAACCAGTGCCTCCCTGGTGACATGTAGGACATTTTTGCTGTTACAAAGCTGTGGCAATGCAGATCTTTGTTCAGCCCGTGTGGGCAGTGACGAAGAGATTTCTAGAATCTTAGGTAGAGGATTACTGAATCAGGCAGTATCCCCTGGCCCTGTAGATAACTAAAACCTCAAAGCATACCTTTCTGTAAGAGAACTTTGTTCTCAGCTAATCAGGTGTGCAGGCAGGTGTTGACATCATTGAGAAAGGACATTCTTTGCTGTGGGTGGCCCAGCTATAACAAAAACAAGTGTACACGAGGCTACATCAAAAGAAACATAATACCTAAAAAGGTGGAGGTGAAAGTTCCTCTCTTTGGTCAGGTAAACCACACCTGGAGTGTTGTGTCCAGTTTCAGGACCCACTACAGATAGGGTAGAGGTAGAGCGTTGAGCAGGGTGGATAGGGAGGGGTCTGCAAGCCAGTCCTTCAAGAAACAGCACAGGGAACAGGGTCTGATTAGCTTTAAGAGAATGCTGCAGGTGCCACGTGTCTTCAGGGCTGAACTGATTCCAGACTCCTGATTGCAGAACCCCAGAGGGCAGAGTGAGGGCTGGTGGAAGGAGAGCTGGGAGTCGTCTGACTACAGCCAGGGTTGGCTTCCCAGGGGAGGGCCCTTAGGGAGGAAGTTGGGTCACCAAAGATGGTCCCTTCGCTCCCCTGGGGACTGGATAAGCACAGGACTGCATTTCCCCTGAGCTTCCTTGCAGCCTGAGCTTCTAAGCCCCGGTGACTGCAGGTGATCAGGGGCAGACTGGGACCTGACTGTACACAAAATTAGAGATACGTAGAGGCAGGGGCTGCGAACTTGGGAGTCTGTTCCGGATAGCCAGGTGGCAGGACAGGTTTCCTCCCACTGAGCTTCAGCCTGTTGTCTCTCAGGCTGTGCAGGGAGCGGGAGGGGGGGTGCGCAGCAGGGCTGGGGCCTGGCACTTTGAGCCCAAATTATTTGTTCTGCCGCTCACCAGCTGTGTGTTCTTAGGCAAGTGACTTCACCTCTCTGAGTCCGCTTCCTTATCTGAAAAATAGAGATACCACTGTCTAGCTGGGAGGAGGTTTCCTTGCTGGAAAACCGGGATAATTTTCCTCTCTATGCAGTGAGAAGAAAATGAGGTCATGTGCCTCATGATGCAGCCCAGCGCTGGGCCTCTGGTGGCCCTTAACTGCTGGCCGCTCTCCCCGCGGAGCAGAGGCTCCTTGTGCTTCTTTCCCAGTGGTCCCAGCTGGCTCCTGGCTCTGGTCCACACCCTTGTCCCCAGGCTGTGGTATGGAGCCTGGGTGTTGGAGGTCGAGTGGAGGCAGTGGGCCTCCCTCGGAGGGTGAGTCAGTGCAGGGGAGGGAAGGAAGGAGGACACAGAGAAGATGCATGCTGTGCAGGAGGGACACAGTCCTCGAGCAGGGCTGGAGCCAGGGTGCATGCTAGGGAGCGGGGGGGAGCACCCAGCGAAGAGCTGCAGACATCATCTGTGGGTTTCTGACTGCCCTTGGGGGAGGTGAAGGCACCCCGATAGCACTTGTAGGAGGACTCTTGGTTCAGGGAAATCCGCTTGGGCATTAGGAGGGATTGGAGCTGAGGAGAGCAGCCTTCTCAAGGTCAGAAGGTTATAGAAGGGGGTGATAATAAATTGCAGGTTCTAGAATGTCAGAACTAGAAGGGGCCTTAAAGGTTGTCTAGTCAATCCCTTATGTTATTGCTAGTGTTGCAAATACAAACCCTTCCTTTAGGGAAACTGAGGCCCAGTGAGGGGCAGATGTTTACTCTGGTGGTCCTTGCCTAGATCCCACAGCTTCTGGGCCCAGTTCCTTGCATTACATGCTATACCTGCAGCCTCTTTATTACTGAATTGTTGTAAAGACTGAGTAAGCCCTGGGCTCGTGGCGAGGATGCCAAGGTGGGCTCTTTGATGGATGACCCTGGGTCCATAGTTCCCCTGATCGGGAAATGGGGCTGGGGGAGACCAGAGATCATCATGAAGTAAGAATATGGAGAGATTTTTGCTTTAGTTTGCAAGGTGCTTTCATGACTTCCTGTCATCCCTGGGAGGTATTGCAGGACATTCCCGCCTACAGTTGAGGTAAAGGAGGCTCAGATGCTTCCCTGTCTTTCATGAGTGTGATTTCTCAGTCCATCGGCTTTTGGGAGCCGCATCTTCACTGGCTGTGGTTGGACCAGTGTCCCTGCTTAACGGCTTTTTGCTGTTACTAGAAATTAAGTGGGTGTCACAACCTAGCTTACTGAGCCGGCAGAGGAACCTAAAAACTCCATTAAAAGGGAGAGTAGATGGGAGTGGGGGAGACGGCCCTAAATCAGTGGGGCAGAGTTATGGGGCTGCCCCAACCTTTTACTGAGAACCCATTGCGTGCTAGGCATTTAACTAGGTGCTATACACACATCATTATTACTTTGGAAATTTTATTATTATAAAATGAATGTGTTTCTTGTTGAGTAAATCAAGTAATCAGGAAGTACAAAGTAGAAAGTGAGAACTCCCTTCCCACCGTACACATATCGTTGCATTTAATTTCATTAATCTAGGTAGGTTCTCTCCTTACCCCCCCTTTTTTAAATATAAGATTATTTATTTATCTGACAGAGAGAAAGACAGCGAGAGAGGGAACACAAGCAGGGGGAGTGGGAGAGGGAGAAGCAGGCTCCCCACTGAGCAGGGAGCCCGATGTGGGGCTCGATCCCAGGACCCTGGGATCATGACCCTGGCCGAAGGCAGACGCTTAATGACTGAGCCCCCCAGGCGCCCTCCTTATCCCTGTTTTGCAGCAGACGCAGTGGAGGCTCAGAAAAGGCATGCAGCCTCCAGCGGTGGACAGGGGCAGACAGGGCTGGGATGAGGGAGGGGCAGACACCTGTGAGGCCCCCAGGAGCAGGGCTCCTGCCCCCCAGAACCCCTTTCAGTGTTGTGCTGCGTGCCTCACCTGCTTCACCCCACACCCCGCGTCACGTCGGGACCCTTTCCTCCGGACTCCATGGCTGTACCATCCTGAGTATGTCAGATCCCCTCTCTTTCCTTGCCTTGCTGCTCGCTCCCGAGGCTTGGGTGTCTGTGGATCCTTAGGCCAGCTTGACATCATCACCTGGTTTCTCTAGTCCAGGTTCCTCCCTTTGCACGTGAGGGAACTGACGTGCAGAGAGTGGACAGGCTTGCCCGTGGCCATGAAAGGCAGAGAGTAGATCTAGCACCTTCTGACTCTCTGTCCTAGAGACCGCTTCCCTTCAGTCCTCTGTTAGCCCCTCCCACTGGCATCCCGGGCAGCCCCTGCCTCTGCCTGGGAAGGTGGCCGTTGGTGACCTCCTGGGACCTCCTGGGACCTCCTGGCTCTGGTACCAGAGATCTGCTTGGACTTTTCCCTCTGCGGCAGGGGGAACTTCATTTCCCCCCAGCGTGCAGCCAGTGCCTGACGGCCTTAGTTTGAGCTTATTAACATTCCCACGTGGGCCTCAGGTTCCTCATCTGTCAAACAGACACCAGCCTTGCCTTCTTCCCAAGACTGTTACGACAATCAGGTGGGAAAACAAAGCTTGGGAAAATACTAGGTATTTTGCAGATGTTACAGGCTATGCAAACTCATCTCCTCTGGAGGGCCTGGGAGCCCCCCTCCCGGCACCAGCATGTAGCTGATCACAAGACAGTCTGTGCTGGGCCAAAGCTCTTCAGTGCAGGATCTGAAACGGAGTGCGAGGGCAGTGGGCGGACCAGAGAGAGCGAGGACCTTCTAGTCCAGCTCCATCCTGACTTGTTGGGTGACCTTGGTCTTCATGTTCTGGGCCGACTCGTTGCCCTCACACCGTGAGGGAGAGTCAGGTGAGCTGATGCCCAGGATGCCTGGGCACTGACCTCCGGTACTGCCCCGTGCAGGGGCTGGGGTCCGCACCTCCTCCCCACCCCCCACCCCCCCGCACACACACTGTGCCGCCTGTGACGAGCAGAGGCCAGCCATCCGCCCAGGAGGCAGGAGAGCGACGCAGCCCCTCCCTCAGAGGGCCTCTGGATGCCTGCTAATGGTCATCCTGTTGCTCTTGGAGGTTCCCTTCCAGCTCTGTCATCCTGGGAATGATTCCCCTTTTCAGGAGACGTTCTAGAAACTACACTGACAGGAGGAGAGTGCCTGTCTGCCCGGAAGTCATCCTGGAACTGCCGCTGACCATCTGGGCATGAGGTCAGCAGGAGGTGGAAATTCCCCGTTCCTCTATTTGTGTTTCTTCCCTCCGGAAGCCCAGGCCCTGCCCCGGGGTGGCTCCCCCTGAGCTCCAGAGAGGGTTTTCTCACATCGGGCTGCTTTGTGTGAGTCCTGTTGGCCTACTGGCTGCCATCCTGTTCCCGTGCCCTGCCCCCCAGCTCCGCCTGCAAGGCCTGAATCCGGGGGAGTAGCCCTGCTTGCTCCTTCCTTGGCTTCCCTGAGCCCCCTTCCATTTCAGCTCCCCAATGCTGAAGGAGAACCTGAGCATCACACAGTTTGGAGGACACAGAGATGGGGTTTCGATTCCTGTAGCCCACATCCTGCTCTGTCGCTTGGCCAAATGTCTGGGCATCTCTGAGGGAGCACGGTTGTGCTAGCCCTGGTTCCAGAAGTATATGGTTGTCCAGAGTACCGCTGGTTGGTGGGTCACAGCCAGGCTCTCAGGATGCTTTCACATGGCCTCTTGTGACAGAGCCAGGTCACAGGCTCCTTTGGTCTTTCAGTCTCTCTGATTAGAGGCTTACTGAAGCTCTATTCTGGGCCACTTGGAACATACACTGGCGGACAAGGTGGACCCGGCCCTGCTCTTGGGGAGCTCCTGGTCTACTCGGCAAGCCAGATGTGGAATGAAAACCATACCCACCTCATCACGTAATGTCAGCTGTGAGTTCTGTTCAGGGCGAGTGTAGAGAGGTGAGCAGGATCAGGACACGGGGGACCGCTTATCACCGAAAGTGGCTACAAGCCTCTTCCAGCCCTCTGTCTCCCCGTTTGGGAACTCCGTTCGGTTCTCAGTCACGGCTCACCTTCCAAGCGCCAGACCTGTGCTGGTGACAGATGAGCAGAGCACGCTCCCCCCTCCAGGACCTTCTCCGTCAGATGCGCAGGTGCTTACACCAGTCACTCGCACTGCGTCCTGGGCAGTAAGGGTTTTGCTGGAGAGGCACCTGAGGAGGAGTAGGGAGCACAGAGGAAGGACCCCCCGCCCCCCATGGCTACCGACATTCTGAGCTCCTTGCTCTCTGCCGGTCAGTGTGCTAAGTGCCTTACCCCCACTGTCTCATACTTCAGGGAACACTTGGGTGCTTCACCTGCTCTGCTGTGTAACTTTGACCTTCTCAAGTTGAAAACAAGCCCCCCCTACACTAAGTGATGACTTTTGTGTTGGGCGTGTGGGCAGCTGTCCTTTGCTTCTGTGGGGCCCAGCCGGGCGTGGGTGCCTCTCGAAGTGTGTATTCATCTGCTGCTTCTCAGTCTTTGGGGGAGGGGTCCCACTCATTAGAACTCTGTTTTTCTTTCTGGCCCACATCATTCCGCGCTAATATGGACCCTCGGGGCAAAATCCTTGTTACTTCTTGCGCCGCAAGGTAAGGGAAACAGCCCAGAGGGTACCTGATGGCTGGGCAGCTGTTACCCCCCAGGCTGGAACTCGCTGGGGCCTGAGTCTTGTTGGGGGTTGGGGGTGTGGAGCCAGTGTAGCTGTGGGGGGGAGGGGGTGGTGGTGGTGGTTAATTTAACTCGCTTTCTGAGGCAGAACCGGATTTGCATCTTGACTCTCGAGTGCTGGCCACGTAATCCAGGCTGCATTACGTCACCTCACAGAGCCTCCCTCACACATTGAGGATAAGGCCTGTATCTTAGGGTTGTTAAATGGCTTAACAGAGATAATGCCCCCGAAACAGTGAGTGCGGCGCCTGGCAAGGGGGCCTGTCATGATTAGTCCCAGTTAATGAATGGGGCTGACATTATTAGTCCTTACTCTTTTCTTTCAGTGAGCCCTTCCTTTCACAAAGGTGCTCAGAGGGTCTTTGAGGATTCCTAACTGAAACAGTTTTTGCCCTGGGGGTGGTGACCTTGGGAGGGAGGTTTTGGGGCCCCAAGTCCTGAGGCCCCCAGTGGAGCCCTTTGGAGCTCTTTCCTCGTTGGCCAGCTCTTTGCAGGGCTGGAAGCTGGATCAGTTTTTCAGCCTCGGGACCTTTGCACTTAACTCTTCTCTGCCTAGAATATTCTTCCTTCAGATGACTAGTTCCCTCAACCCCTCCTGGTCTTTGCTAAAATGCCCCCTTCTCTGCGAGGCCTTTCCTGACAGCTCCACTTAAAATTAAAGTTCCTGCGTCATACTTCCCTACGTAACTTTTGTCCATAGATATTTTAATCATCCCTAATACTCTGTTTATCTTCCTCTCTAATCTGTCTGTCTTGGCCACTAGAACGTGAACTCCATGAGGGCTTTTTGTCTGTATTATTAGCTGACCATTTCCCAGCACCCGGACTGGTACCTAGTGCAGAGTAGATGCTCAATAAATAACTGCTGAATGAATGAATGGAAGAAGGACGTGTCTCCACTAAGTTACAGAACTGGGATTCTGAAATCACTTTGCACGGTGGTGTCAAATGAAAGAAAGCAGACGAAATCGAACGGATTGGTGCAAAACCCTGGCTGCATGAGTAGATAGTGGCTGGATGGAAAATTCATCTGTTCATTAGAACTGGAAGGGACAGACCGTACGCGAAACGGGACTGAAGGACGAGGGTGACAGTGTCAATTAGTATATTAAATATTAGTCAGGGTTTTTTCTTCTTCTTTCTTTTAGAGAAGAGAACATACCTATAAATGAAACTTGGGATTGGATTGACTTGCTTATCCCTTAGGGCCCAGGCGTGTTACTCTAAAGATCACTGATTCAGTGTAAGACTTTCATTTCCCCTCAGAGCGGGGAAGGGACTGCCCGTGATCCCGCAGTGAATTAATGGTGAGACCGTTGATTAATTCGCTGTGTTCCCTGGGCACTCACGTCCTAGCTTTACCGAGCTGGGCACTGAGGCTGCGGCGTTGCAGGGTCCCTGTCCTTCTGGACCCCCACCGATAGGACGTGAACTCAGGTTGTTTGACTGCCAAGTCCGTTGCTCTTTCTTGCACCCCACTGGCACCTCAAGCAGGTTGCTGTTCCAGATGCACCAGCAGTGCACTGAGGCCGCTGAAAGGAACTGCTGCCTCTCTGGGGTTGTCTCTTAATAGAGACACAGTGTCCAGCTCAAAGGAGGTGACCATGCCGCTCCGCCGTCCTGTGGCCAGACCAGCCTCAAGGGCTGTGCTCTCTCCTGGGTGATGGGGACCGCCTTCTGGGGGTACGGATGGACTAGGTTGCATCAATGGCCTGGCCAGCCCCCTCATCTACTGCTGTTGTCCTTACAGCCAGGTGGGCGCCACGGCAGGGGTTGAGCCACCCTCATGGAAGGGAGAGGACCATACCGGATCTACGACCCTGGGGGCAGCGTACCTCTGGGAGAGGCTTCTGCAGCTTTTGAGCGCCTAGTGGAGGAGAATTCCCGACTGAAGGAAAAAATGCAAGGGATAAAGATGTTAGGTAAAACAGAGCCTGCGCTCTCCCTGCAAGCCTCCTCCCTGCAGCCTGCCATGCTAGCTGGCATATGCCTCCACCCGAGTCATCCCTCTGCCCCTCCTGGCCCGGCGTTGGCTCCTGCCTCGCAGCTCTGTCTTTGTGCACTTCTGTAGCATGTTGGCAGCATCCCCAGCCCCGATTCTCAGCACCCGAGCACCAGGATGGCAGGACTCAGGAGACCTGAGGGACCTAGAAGGAGGCGTGGGGTGGGGGAGGGAGGAGGGGCTGGAACGGCCATTTTGTGCATGTGGAAACAGAATGGTCTTGTCTTCTGGAAGCACCAGCAATGGGAGAGCTGGCCTGACAAAGGCAACAAGGGCACAGTCCCCAAGTGTTGGAGCAGGGAGCTGAGCTTGGCTTGAAGCAAAGCGGAGATAGGTCCCTTGGTTTCTCTTTTCCCGGCTTTTGCTCGAGCTGTCCCCATTGCCTGGAGCAGGTCCACTTACCTCCCCATGACTGAACCAACCCGGATGCCATCTCGTCCTCCGGGTGAAGGATTCACTGATACCCTGTCCAGAGGGGTCTCTTTGCTCTCCACACCCCTAAAACTCTTCCTTTGCTTTGCTGCTACCTTCTCTGGCCTTAGGCTTTGGGGGTGAGCATAGGTCCCTGATTTTCCAACTGCTTACTCCTTGCTTGGCAGATCTCTGCTTGGAATGGCAGATTAGGGAAGGAGGAATGGAGTTTCCCATTCCCCACCTGTAGAAGGAAAACTGAGGCCCAGAGGGGTGGTGGTATTGCCAAAAGTCTCCACCTCAGGCAGCCCCTGACTGGGGGGGGGGTGTAGGCTGTGGGTAGCCCCCAGGGGCCGTGATGGCTGGTCTTGGAGAGCCCCTGGCTTTCTGTAGAGTCCCTGGCCAGGTATGGCAGGAGTGGGGCAGGAGGACAGTGCCTGGAGGCCAGGAGTTTGTCCTCGGTTCCCCTCCACTCCGTTTTCCCTGATTGCGGGGCCCCTTCTTTCCCTGGCCCATCTCTGCTTGGGGGCTGGAATGATGTGTGTCACACTCAGCCCACAGGGCAATGGTGGGGGCACAGCCAGGGCCCGCAGCATCAGGGAGCCACACAGAAGCAGGCTTAGGGGTGTGGGGCCGGGAGAACGGGTGCACTGAGCTGAGTAACTCCTTTGCTCCACGTCGTTTCCCCAGGGGAGCTTTTGGAAGAGTCCCAGATGGAGGCATCCAGATTGCGGCAGAAGGCAGAGGAGCTGGTCAAGGACAGCGAGCTGCTCCCGCCACCATCTCCCTCTTTGGCCTCCTTCGACCACCTGGCTGAGCTCATAGGTACGAGGGGGGCCCAGGTGGACCCCTGCCTTTCCCCAGACTCCTAACTTTCTAGACCCTGAACAGTGGTCTCGCTCCTCGTTTGGAAACCCACATCTCCTCCATTGATCCTGAGGCCACAGAGCCTCCTCCTAGTCATGTTTTGTCTACAGCATCCCTCAGAAGGTCAGACGTGGAAGGGACCTCAGAATAATTCTGTCCAAAAATGGCTGGTGACTCAGCACTCCTGAGGCCGTGGCAGACATTAGTGATGGATCACAATCCCCTGCACCCAGGATGTGGCCTCAGGATCTGTAGCAGCATATTTATTCAGCAGATCTTTAATGAGCAGCTACTATGTGCCAGGCATAGAGTTCCAGGCAGCTGCTTTGGGTCACTCAGAGTTGGCGCACGGGTTGAAAGCTCTCTGGGCTGGCCCCCCTTTTTGCATTTTACCACAGGGGAAGCTGAGGCCCGTGGAAGAATCTGGATTTCCTCTTAGCCTGCTGCAGTGTATTTCAGGTGTAAGGTATACATACTACCTATTAAAGGAAAGCATTGACTATGAGGAAGGCTTGCAGTCCTGAGTGGGGTCACCGTGCATTCCTCAGTGTGTCTCCGAGTACAGGGCAAGGTCGGGGACAAGGAAAGAAAAGATCCCCACACATGAGGCTCAGGTGCCTTCTGCTGCCGCCCTCCTCCAGTCTTTGCCCAGGCCGGTGTGGCGGCCTTCCACTGGCTGGCGGTTACATTTGCTGAATGGACAAGTGGAGGAAAGTGATGAGCCTAGAGTCCACTGTGCTGCAGTCAGTGCGTGCTTCCAGCCTCCACTGGTCCGCTCAGTGGTGATTGCAGAGTCCCAGCTTGGCGCCGGGCCCACCCCCCGAGGGAGAGCTGCAGCGCCCCTCCAGCGGCTCCAGGAGGTCAGAGGGAGGGCCGAGTCTGAGTCCTGGTTTTGCCGTGGCTGGCTGTGTGACTGTGGGCCGGTTGGTGACCTTTCCCTGCCTCCCATTTTCTTACTTGAAAATGGAGATACAGAGCTGACCCAGGAATTGGCTGAGATGATAAATATAAAAATACTTTGTTAATCGTAAAGTGTCCCCTTTGTCATCACCGAGGCAGGTCCAGGGTAGCAAGGAGCAGTGGCCACCTTGGGATTTTCCCAGCAACTCCAAAAAAGATGGTCTCTCTGCCCAGGCTCTGTCTCATCATTCCAGTCATTTTCCTAGGCTACCTGGCCCTGGTGGGACCACCTCCCATTTTCCAAGACTCATGTAGGGAACGCTGAGAACCCTTCTGGCCCAGGCTGTCCTCAAGGGCATGGTATGTGGGCTCTCCCCCCTTTTCCTGCCGCTTATCCATGTGTTCTCAATTTTCCAGGAAAGGATGCAGGTGGCCCAGCACCGCCTGCTGACCCTGCACACCCCAGCAACAAACCAGAGCCGGTCCAAAAACCTCCATCCAGCGTAAGTTACGTTTGGCGTCGTGGCTAAAAGTTGCCTGGACCTCAAGGGCCCATTCGCAGATACGAGAACTTGGAGAGAGAGGGTTGAGGTCAAAAAACTTGTGTTTTGACTTGCTAGGTGATACTGGACAAGTTGATCTCTGTCTCCCTGGGGCCTCGGTTTCCCTGTTTTCAAATGAAGGTCATAGTTAACACTTACCAGGAAGACCCCGGGATGCACAAGGCATTCTTCCCATCTGCTGAGTTGCATAATGCCAAGCCTGTGTTGACCATGCACAGTGCTGGGAAAATGGATAGGTGTGACCTGGAACTCTCATTCTCCAAGGGGGCTCAGAAAGTGTCTTCTCCAGAAATGCCTTGAGAATTTCTTCTTGGTATCCTAGGACTGGAAGGGACCCTAGTGGCCATATTGTGTAGGGTCTTCATCCTACAGACGAGGTCCAGAGAGGGAAGAGCATTTTGTCGTGAGGTCGCACAGACCACTGGGAAGTGGAGGTGAAAGGAAGACTTTCTCGGGCAGGGCTGAGATCCAGAGCTGGGCTCTTGGCCGGGAGGCTCAGCCGAAGCTGAGTGCAGTGATCCTTCTATGCATCTGCCCATTCCTGGGACAAGGGAAGGCTGGGGTAGTCCTTGGAGATCAGGTTTAATAGCAATCCCAGAGCCAGTTCCTGGTTGAGGGGAATCATTGGCCTATCCGCTGGTTGCACAACCAGTGCATTCCACTTGGTATGGCTGAGAGGTGTGAATCGTCTGAAGCCCTTGACCACCCTGCTTTTGGGTGAATCGTGAAGGTCTTTCCAAATTTGTTGGTGTACCCTTAGGACTCATTGCAGATCGGTCCACTCCTCTGGAATCTCTGGCACAGGGTTGGCAAGGCTGGCACGGGACTGTCTTGTGGTGGCCATATTAACTGTTCTCAGTGTTGCCTGCTTTTGCATGAACTAATGACATGCCCTCGGTTTCCGCATCTGTCCGAAGGGGACATAACCCTCTGACCTCTCTGTAGGTTGCTTTGAGAAATAATGGAATTTGTGAAAACATTTAAAAAGTGCAAGGTCTTTAAAAGAGAATACAACTGTAAAGTGCTAGCGGTTCAAGGTCACTAGTCCAATATCCCTGTTCTACAGATGAGGAAACTGGCCGCGGAGGGGAAGGTGACCTCAGATCACACAGTGGGGTGCGGGAATCCTGCTCTGTGGTCTCACAGGAAGTGATATAGAATTGCCCCGTGAGCTCAGCCTCCACGTGGAGGGGCTGCCCGGATGAGTTGCTGCTCTGTCACGAGGCCCCAGATGAGGGGCGAGGTGTTTTCCTCTCAGGCGGTCCCTAACTCCCTTTCTGTACAGGGCACCTCCTCTGAATTTGAAGTGGTCCCCGCTGAGGAGCAGACTTCTTCGCCAGCAAGCGGCGGCCAACCCAGAAACACCATGGTGAGTAGATGGCGGGTCCCTGGCTCATCCCACGTCTCCTCTCTCTGTTTCAGTCACCTGGCCCTGGAGGAGAGGCACAGAATCCACTCGAATCCCTTGGGCACTCTGGAGTCACTTGGGGATACACAAGGGGCCGGGGCAGGGGGTGCTTCTCGCTCACATATGCAAATTCCTGGCCGGTGACTTCCCCTACTGGGGCCATACAGGCACCGGACTATTGAGAAAGCCTGGGCACAGTGCCAGCTCTGCTGGTCCCGGCCTTGTGCTGGGCACCTCCACACACTATGACTCAGCTTTTGGGCTTGCCGCCTCCTAGCCTGGGTGGAGTAGAAAGGGCCAGAGAAGCCCAGAACAATTTAAGGCAGGTGATTTACCCTTTTGTGCAAGCTCTCTGTTCCTCCCAGGCCCCCCTTCAGGGCATTTATGCACACTCACACTCTCACACACACACACTCACACACACTCACACACACTCACACACACTCCTTCAGCTCTGGAGGTGTCTATCCAGCATCCTCTTTCCATATCTTAACCTACTTGTTGCCTTTATTCCAACTGTGTCCCCCTCTGCTCTCTCTTAAAATGGCAGACTTAGTGGAGAACCGTTGCAAAAGGTCTAGAACATCCTTTTTCTTTTTATAAAGATTTTTATTTATCTATTTGAGAGAGAGAGCATGGGGGCGGGGTCAGAGGATGAAGCAGACTCCCTGCCGAGCAGGGAGCCCGATGCGGGACTCGATCCCAGGACTCCAGGATCATGACCTGAGCCAAAGGCAGTCGCTCAACGAGCTGAGCCACCCAGGCGCCCCCTGGTCTAGAACATTCTTGAAAAGTCTTAAAGTGCCATCCTCTCCTCCTCCTTCCTTCGTGTCTACTTTGAGATTTTTTGGTGGTGGTTATAAGGCAGTAAGTGGCCTGACTCTTCCCCGTGGTCTCTGTTTCCTCCTCCCACCAAGAACTGGGGGGCAGATGTTGCTCCTTAGTTCACTGGTGGCATGTTGTATCTGTTAGTTCCCCCTCCCCCCCAGTGCAAGGTCCCCATCAAGTGGTCATCCGGCTTACACTAGCATGCCCTCAGTGACAAGCGGCTCCTCACCGTATCGGGTGGTTCTCCTGCTCTATCCCTGAAGGTTCTGAGATGCTGGTTGAGGAGGAAAGACACCGCCCCCCTGCCCCTGCTCAGAGAGTATTTCACTCTATCACTTGGACCAGTAGTTAACCATCTTGTTAATAAGTTCCTTCCTAGCCCCACCATGTGCCTAGTCTGTGCCAAGCAAAGGCAAGACAGCCTCCTTGCCCCTTGGGAGCTTGCAGGCTGGTGGGAGAAATCGTAGGGATGAAGCAGTTCATGAGCCTTAAATAGAGCAGCATTCACCACCTCAGATCCTTTGCGGGAAGAGGCAGTGGGGGAGTGAATGCCCACCTGAAGCAGCAGCTTTACCTCCTGTTAGGATAAGGTGCTAACAATACTACGGAGGCATTCACTGAACACCACGCTGGGGCCGTAGGGCATTTCCAGGCTGCAGAGTACAGAGACAAGGGAGCTCAGTGTGGCAGGGCACTGAACTGGATCAAGAGTCAGAAGCCTACATTCCAGTCCTGGCTCTGCCACTGAATCACTGGGCAACTTCGGGCAAGTTCCTTCTGCCCGTACTGTGGTTTCTCAGCCTGAGCCCTGAGGCTCCCCATGGCACTGACGTCTGTGACTTCCATAAATGTTTCGGGGAAGCTGCTAGAGTAGCTGAAACGTGGGCAGGGCTGGGAAGGATGGGCAGAGGGGACACTGCGGGAGTGAAGACTGAGGTGGCACGGGACCTGGTGTGTAGAGACTCAGGCAGGGGAAGGTGGGGACTCACACCGGCAGGGGAGCGGGGCTCCATGCGGTGAGCTGTAAGGTGCCAGGGAGGATCCTTGGGCATGGTGTTGGCATAACTAAGGCACCATTGTCTTTGGTAAGAATGTTCTAGACAGAGGAGAGGTGGCTAAAGAGAGAGAGGGAGAGAGAGGCCGATTGATTACTGAGATTGGACTCCCACAGTTTGCTTCATTTCATTTCTTTTTTTTTTTTAAAGATTTTATTTATTTATTTGACACACAGAGAGAGAGAACAAGTAGGCAGAGAGGCAGGCAGAGGGAGAGGGAGAAGCAGGCTCCCTGCTGAGCAGGGAGCCCGATGCGGGACTCGATCCCAGGACCCTGGGACCATGACCTGAGCCGAAGGCAGACGCTTAACCAGCTGAACCCAGGCGCCCCTGCTTCATTTCTTGTATACTCTACTAGATTGGGACTCTTTGAACCCTCTAAAGCAATGGTTCCTGACCCGTTTTGACTCTGGGGTTCTCTGATGAGTTGGTAAATGCTTGGACCGTTCCCCAGAAGACACACCTGTAGACATAAAAGTCAGACAGTTTTGGTCTCTGCATGGCTCCCTGCTCAAGGGTCCCTGAACCGAAGAAGCAGTGCTGTTTATAGAGTGACACCCCTCTCCTGGGCTTGCAGCTTTCACATGTCATTCACCCTCATAAGAACCCTATGAGGTAGAAGGGAAGGGAGGAGTGTGTGTACATTTAGTAGAGGAGGATTTAGAGGCCTGGTGGACGAGTGGTTTACCCACAGGCACTCGGTGAGGCCCAGAGTGTGGGAGGAAGGTGGCCCTGCTGCTGGTAAGCCAGCCTGTGGCCTGGGAGTCCCAGGTCCTGCCCCATGAGTCAGCCCTAGACAGGGAACCTGTGTAACTAGAGAATTTCCCTGGGCTGAGCAAAGCTCAGAGGGGAAACTGAGTCATGAGGCATGGGGAAGCCAAAGGAGAATGGCCAGTGATGAGTGGTTGGTGTGCCTTCCCTCCCGCCAGGCGTTGGGCCCCCTGCCCCACGAGGACAGCAACCTGATGCTGCATCTGCAGCGCCTGGAGACCACGCTGAGCGTGTGCGCTGAGGAGCCGGACCGCACCCAGCTCTTCACGCACCTGGGCCGCATGGCCCTCGAGTTCAACCGGCTGGCCTCCAAAGTGCACAAGAATGAGCAGCGCACCTCCATCCTGCAGGTGAGGCCGGCTGGGAGGGGGACCGCGGACGGCAGGTGTGCCCCCCCCGCACCTGCTCCCATTCTTCCTGGGAAGCCAGGGGTACCACTGGCACCTCTGAGGGTGACGTTGGGGGCTGACTCCAGGCTTACCTTTCAGGGTGGTGAGCAAGGTCAGGAAGGCGTGGGAAGGCACGAGGAAAAGGAAGGAAATTGGAAAATGTGGGTGGGCAATGCAAATTTCATGGCTGGGGATACCACCGGGGCGTGGATGCAGGCAGGTCGGCAGCAGTCCTACCTCTAGTAGGTGGAAGAGTTGGGATTCAGACCTCAGCCTGTCATGCTCTGGATCCCGTGCTCGAAGCATCATCCTCACCTGCCTCCCAACCCTCCCTGCACCGTGGGAGTGAAGTCAGATTCCTTCCTAGGCCAGGCCAGACCTTGGAATAGAATGGTCCTTGGTTCTAGTAGTGACTTTTGGGGGTTTTTTTTTGCTGTATGACGGTACACAGGTCACTTATCCTCTCTGTCCCGCACTGTCCCTTTCAGTGACATGGAGTTGGGAATGCCTACCTCCTGGGATTGCTGTATTAATGAAGCACCCAGGGCAGCCTCAAACACAGCAAGTGGTCACTGGTAGGGTTTCGTGGGGATCAGTCGTCGGTCCTGGGCAGGGGATCTTAGCCTCAAGGGCCTTGGGTAGGAAAGGATTCCCAGATAGCGATACTGAGGCTCTAGGAGGACCTGAGTGCCTGTCACCTTAGTGACAAGGCATAATTGAAGTCTCCTTCCTCCCTCTGTGCCAGTCACTGTTCGGTCACGGATCTGTGGTCTCACTCATGTCAGCAGACATTCAAGATGGTCCAGTTGATGGGGGGCAGCGGTGAGGGGGGTAGTCCGCTGTGTGTGACCTCGGGAAGGGCTGGGCTGACAAGAGCAAGCGGGGCGTCCCGGCTGGAGACAGGTGTGAGGAGAGAGGGGAGGGGCAGAGGACTCCGGGGAGAACGCAGGACTCCCATCCCACCTTGAGGGAAGGGTATGTTGAGGGGAGTGAGTGGCGGACACTGAGCGTCTGGGGGTTCCAGGCCGAGGGAGAAGTCTTTCTGCTATCACAGAGGCTTAGAGGTGTCCAAGGCGAGCTCTGGGGAGGTGAAGATGGTGCACTGCATGCAGTGAGATCACTTTGAGTGTCAACTTTTTGGCTTTGAAATGGCGATTGATACCAGGCCTCATAAAAGAGGGTCCTGCCAAACTCCAGTATCTTTTATATCTCGAGCTCCCGTGTGTGTTGCCTTCTTGGCTCTTACCATAGTTTGTTAATAATTTTATCTTCTTGGATCATTTATCTACTTTGTGCTTGATTTTTTTTCCCTTGCGCTCCCTGCTTAAATATAGGGCTCACAAGGCGGGGCACGTACCTTATTGGTCATATTCACCACTGTATCCCAGTGCCCAGCCTAGCAGGTGTTTCATGCACATTTTTGAGCGCATGAGTGAGTGAATGATCAAAGGACCTCACAGGTAAGCTCTCTTGGCCCCTCTGGTGGAAGGTGATGACCTTGGTGACATCCTTCCTCCATCGGCTGTTGTGTTTCTGGGGCATTTGCCCAGAGCCTCGGAGGAAACAGCTCTCTGGACTGGCCGGTCGACAGCACACGGGTTCTCGTCCCGGCCTTCCCTTAGTGACTGGGAGCAGGACATTCTGTTCCTGCCCAGGGCCGTGGCATCCTGGGTATTTGTCTAGCCTCTGGGTGGAGGCACATTAATCTGGTTCCTCCTCATCTGTTCATTGATTTGTTTCTTGGTTCACTCAACAAACACTGTCAAAGGCACATATGGTGCAAGGTCTCTGCCAGACGCTGGAACCAGTCACGGGAGTGTTCGGTCCTCTCGGCCTCGGATCCCTCGTGTCCTGCCAGCCTGTTTCCAGGCTGTCTCCTCCACGCAGCCTTCCCGGGTCTCCCCTGTGTTAGCCAGGAAGGGCTGGGTTTTGCTGTGGAAACAGACAACTCTGAAATCTCCCTGGCTACCGTGCAGTATTCCCTCAGATTCCATGTGGCTGGGGCTTGTTTCTGCTCCTCAGTTACTGAGCGGCGCAGGCTGACAGACAGCCCGGCATCTCGTGCCCTTTGGCACGAGAGAGAGAGACCAGAGAATTGTGCCTGGGCCAGCCCAGAAGTGGACCCATGTCGCCGCTGCGCACTTTCATGGGCCAGGAGTAGTCAGCTGATGGCAGAGAGCCCAGGGCTTGGAACCGGAAGGGAGCCATGAAAGGCAGTGATTGCCACGGGCTACAGGCCTTCCTGCCCCTCTCTGCGCCTGCGGCGCGGTGGGCGGGGGACGGGGGGTGGGCACCCCGGTTTCCATCTGCCACATGGAGTGCAATCCCAGTGGTGATTCTTAGCAGCTGTGCAACCTCATGCACGTCACATCACCTGCACTGGCTGCTTTTAAAACAGTGATGAGTTAAGTAGCTTTGGGGAAGCCGTGCAGCTCCCACGAGCAGCGAGCAGAAGAGCACCTGGCCGTGGACGTGACGTGTACTAGGTGCTCACTGAGTATTTGTCGGAAGAGGGAGTAACTTCGTGCTGACACCTGCAGCACATTCCTAGTCGGCACCCCTGCCCTCCCTGGGCCTGGCCGTCCATCTTCCATGCCCCCTCCCCATCGCCGTGCTCCCAGCAGGAGTCCTCAGATAGCATCAGGGGACTGGCAGGCCACAGGGCGCTTGCACCCCGGGGGTCTTGTCTGTAAAGGAGGCGGAGGAGGAACGTTGTCCCCATGCGGAGAGGGGGGAATCTGTGTCTCCAGTGTGAAGCAAGCCCAAGCTGCACCTGAGAACTCGCTGAGGTCTTTTTTTTTTTTTTTTTTTAAAGATTTTTTATTTATTTATTTGACAGAGAGACACAGCGAGAGCAGGAACACAAGCAGGGGGAGTGGGAGAGGGAGAAGCAGGCTTCCCGCGGAGCAAGGAGCCCGATATGGGGCTCGATCCCAGGACCCTGGGATCATGACCTGAGCCGAAGGCAGCCGCTTAACCGACTGAGCCACCCAGGCGCCCTCGCTGAGGTCTTGACCGAATGCCCTGTCTTGCCATCTGGCCACACCAGAAGCCTCTGACATTCTCCAGATTGACTAGCTCACAGGCCTCCTAGGACTCCGCTCCTCGCTTGTTGGTTACTTCACTGGACCCCTTGGTCATGCGGTCGGGCATTCCTTCAACAGAGTTGAGCCTTGGCTGCGCTAGGTCCTGAGCTGGGCTGGGGATCTGGCAGTGGACAGGAGAGCCGGGGAGGGGGTCCTGGGCCTCCGGGCACTCACAGACTGGTGATTCTTCAGCTGTACTTGTCACAGGTCCTGAGCAGGGTGAGAACGGGGTCTGTGAGCAAGGATAATGGCAGTGACCTCACTCACCCGAGGTGTGGGAGTCAGGGAGGATTTCTCTACGAAGTGATGTTTAGGCTAAGACCTGAAGCAGGAGTAGAAGTCAGCTGGGGGAGGCTGGTGAGGAAGAGTGTTCTACGCTGTGGGAACAGCAGTGGAGGAGGAGGAGGGATGGAGCCCTCTGCCTAGCAAGACCAGAAGGCCCTGTGGCTGATTCTTGGTCAGGTATCCTCATGGCTGGCTCCTGAGGGAGAGGATGCATAGAGGAGCCTGCATGGGCCTAGCACCTGGATTCCCAGCTATCCTGAGAGGGCCTGGGTGAGGCCACGCGAAGGGGATAATGTGTTGGGACCTGGTGTGTCTATGGCCCCTCCCCTGTCCTCCATCCTCAGCCTGCATTTGGGATGCACCCCTTCCCTCACCTTGGCCCCTGTCTACCCCTCTGCCTTGCAGACCCTGTGTGAGCAGCTTCGGAAGGAGAATGAGGCCCTGAAGGCCAAGCTGGACAAGGGCCTGGAACAGCGGGATCAGGCTGCTGAGAGGCTGCGGTAAGTCCAGGCTCCTCAGGAGCGAGGCGTCAGACGGGCAGGAGGAGACGGGTAGTGCCTGGCACCGATTTCTGGGCTGAGGGTTGAGGGTTCTGAGGCTTTGGATGTCAGGTCTCTTGGTCCTTCTCCTTGGACACCTTCTCTGGCCCTTTTAATACCGTTGTAGAGCGCCCTGAGAGCTTCAGAAGAAGGTCCGCATAAATTGTGCTCCTTCCTTGGGAACTTGGACCCTTAGCCTGGCAACAGCAGCCTGCCTGCTGTTGGGCAAGGGCTCAGCGCTTTGTTGCCCTCTGCTGGTCACCATCGTGTCCTGCCGTTTTCCTGCTGACCGGCAGGGGTCCCTCATTTGCCTCCTGGCTCTCGGATTTCATCGTGCCTCAGGATCACTGAGGGTCAGGGAAGGCATTATACGTTCACACTCCCACCCCTCCCTCCTCTGCTGAGATCCTGATTCAGTGGATGAGGCAGGCCTAGGCATTTTCCCGAGGGCCTCTGTGATTCCAGTGTAGGTAGACCCAAGATCACACTTGAGAAACACTGCTCTTGACTGTCAGAGTTTGAAGGGCCCCTCGAGGTTAGGCAGGTCAGACCCCGCATTGTGCAGAGGGGAGACTGAGGCCCAGAGAGCGCAATGTGTAACTACTGATTCACTGCGCCATTTGGAGGCGGCATATATTTATTTACTTCGGCATGGCCTAACGGTTGGGGGTGTTAGAGCCATAATGACTCCATCCATGGGTCTAAGACCGCAGGCTAGAGGAAGGACTCATGACTAGAAGGCAAGAGTGCAAGTCCCTGCTGTGTGACCTTTGGAAAGCCACTTTACTTCTCTGTTTTTCTATTATTACATGGAAACTTAGCTGGCAGATACAACGTAAATATTTTCCCTATTTCAGTCATACCTGAACCCACATCAACACTTTTTACTATGTCCTATGTCACCTACCTTATTGATTTAAGAATTTGCTTTGATTTGAATCATGTTTTTACGTAAAGTTATGATAAAGAAAACTTGCCCTGGAGTTAATGGAAAACAGCATTACCTGCAATGAATAGAAGACAACCCCACCAATAAATAAAATGAACATGGAGGGGTATTACTAAGTTCTGGCCAAGTGCCGCGACCCACAGGAGGCTCTGAGCCTGAAGCCTGCCCTCTCCCTGTGAACGACACAGACCAGCACATCCTGGAAGAGAGCTCCAGACCTGTTAGCCTCAGCTAAGACTGTTCCCCTGCTCCACACAGGAAGTTTGAAGCTGATTGGAAAGGGTGTACCTTTCTCTCTGGAGCATGATCAGGGTTGTTTAATGCAGGTTTGGATACATCCTGGAGATCTCATGTACGCAGACCTCACACAATTGGGAAACCCTGCTACTGATGACCAGAGACTTCTAGAGAAGCCCAGATTGCCAGCAAAGGGGCCTAGGGATGCCTTCTTTTGTTCTCCCCAAGGGCAGGTTTCAGGGTCCTGCTTCTTCTCCAGGATGCAGCTACACTTCAGATGAGTAGTAGGTCCGAGGACCCCAGCCTCCTTAACGCAGGGCCAGCAATGTGACCTCTCTGTTTGCCTCTGACCCAGGGAGGAAAACATGGAGCTCAAGAAGTTGTTGATGAGCTGTGGCAAAGAGGATGCCTGTGGGCAGCCAGGCTCACCAAAGATAGAAGGCGCAGGCAAGAAGGGAGTGGCCGGACAGCAGCAGGTACGTGCCCAGAAACTCCTTCCACGGCATCCTCGATCACCAGGGCCAGGCCTCTGCTGCTGCCTCCCGTGGCAGTGAGCCCACCACCTCATGCTGCAGCCAGCATCCCTGTTACAAGGTCCTCGTTAGATGGTGTCTCCTTAGCTTAGCCTGACAGCCCATGCCCCTGGAGCTTCTACTCCTCAGCCCTCATTCCGCATCCCATCCCCTGGCATACACACTTGGGCCGCTGGCCCTGACCATGGCTCAGTGGCCCCCACAGGCCTTCTCCTCTCCAGGCTGAGTAGCTCCAGTTCATTCGGCCACTGCTCATAGATAGCGGTGTCGAGTCCTTCGCTCAGTCTGAGCACATTCCCTAAACGTGTTCCCGTTTGTGAAGATCTCTGTTGGGTGGGTCTCAAAAGTCAGTTTAACATCTCAGATATTCCTGGCAGAATTAGGGTGTTGGGTGGAGAAAGCCCCTCAGGGGACCCTGGTAAGCTCCTGGGATTGCGTCCTGGGGCCTCTGACCTGGAGAGAAGTGGGGGTTAGCTGACATTGCCATGACCTGGCACCTCTTCCCACAGCCGCTCCCAGCTGTGGCTCACATCCAGTTCCCACGCACGAGCTGGCTCTCCTCCCTTGCCCAGTCTGTGCCTTTCCCCTTCCTGCAGAGCTGAGTCCCAGCTTTTTCCTGACGCGTTTTCCCCTTTTAATGGCTGCACAGCAGGACTCAACATCTTTAACAAACCCCACACCTATGTAATAGCAGCAATTACCTTAATAACTTAATTCCTCGGTACTGTGTGGCAGTGTGTAAGGTACCTGGGACTTGCAAATCTGTCATCCTATTTGGATCTCCGCTCTACACGTATGCTAAGCAGGGCCGGGACGATTACTCCATGACACAGCCGTGGCAGGAGGTGTGGAGAGGTCATGTGACTTCCTGTCATCAAGATCCCTGCATCACCTGCCAGCAGGCGACCGACCAGCAGTGTGGCAGAGACCCATGCTGTTAAATGACTGTCTGCACTCCAGCCCGTGAAGCCCCTCCCTTCCTCCATTTACCGCTCAGGGCAGAGCCTGCCTTGGCCGTCCTCTTGTGGAAGTGCCTGGTGGAGCCCGCCATCTCCCGTGGGTTCCCTGAGCCACCACGGGTGTGGGATTCAGTGGGCAGGCCTCTTCACTTTCCCGAGCGCTTTGGTGTCCACTCATGCCGCTCGACTCCCCGGAGGTCCAGCTCATCCTAGCACCCTGCCGGGGAGGAAGGGCCTGCGGGGAGGCATCCGTTTTGGGCGGTGGCGGAACTGGCCCCCTGGAGCCACATGTGGCTTGAATGCTGGCTCCACCTTTGGCCAGCACGGATGAGTTACGTAAACCAACTGTGTGGCTTCAGTTTCTTCTTCTGTAAAATGGAAGCCGTAACACTGGCCTCAAAGGATGGTGGGAGGGCTCAATGACATGATACCCGTGAAGTAGGTTTAGCGCTGGGCGCGTGGTAGCCCATGAACGTTAGCTGTTGCTTTTAATGGCCGCTTTGGTGCCAGCAGCCAGGTGGGCTGACTCCTCTCTTTGTGGAGGTTAAGGGTGCACCGCCCAGAAGCCCCCATCCCCTCTTCCTCCTTGCCCTGTAAGGAGGCAGCAGGCTTCTAGGGGGCAGGCCCATCTCTTGCCTTCCGAAAGGCGAGCGTCCCTGGAGGGCTCCCCCAGCCTGCTCCCCTTCCTCCTGGTTCTGTGGTGTGCTGACGCACCTTAGCCTGCAGGGGGCACTGGAGCCTCACGAGTTCTGCCCTCAGGGCCCGCCCCACCCTCCGCTCCCACCCCAGCCCTGGGGGAGTGCAGAGGGGGCAGGAAGGCAGGGGATAGAGGGAATGTGGGCAGTGACCCCAGGACAGATGCTGACAAGCCCACAGGATATCAGAGGTGGGGGCCTTTGGAGCCCATCTTGTCTGATCTCCTGGTACCAAGGCGCAGAAGGGGTGTGGGTCTTGGGCTCATGGCGGCCTCGGAGTGAGAACCAGCACTCCACTGCTGGCCTCCTGAGCTTGTTCTGTCCTGTCACCTCAGCATTTCCTAGTCCAAAAAAATTTTTTTCTAAACTTTATTTTGAAATAACTTTAGATTTACAGAAGAGTTGCAAAAGTAGTCCAGAGAATTCCCATGCCCCCTCGACAAGTTACATAACTGCGGTTCAATGATCAAAACTAGAAAATAAACAATACTATTAACTAAACTATAGACTTTGTTCAGATTTCACCAGTTTCTCCCTCGTGCCCTCCTCCTGCACTTTCCGGGTGGGCGCCGCCAGCCCAGGACCCCATGTTTCCTTAGCTTCCTCCAGTCTGTGACCGTCCCCCACCACGCCTTATCTTTCACGAGCTTGACACTTGGGAGTTCTACGGGCCCGTGATTTTGTAGCACGTCCCTCAACGTGGGCTTAACTGTGATTAGATGAAGGGTGTGCACTTGGAGGAGAACCCCGCAGGAGTGACGCTGTGCACTTCCCGGTGCGTCCCCCACAAGGGCACATGACGTCAGTGTGTCTTATCACTGTCCGCCTGATTGCGTGGCTGAGGTGGTGTGTGTCAGTTTCTCCATACGAAAGGGACAGTTCTCCCCTTGTAGTTAATAAATACTTATTTTTGAGGAGAAACTTTAAGTCTGCAAATACCCTGTTTCTCCTTATACTTCCCACTAATTTTAGTATCCGTGGTGGATCTCACCCGCAGAGATCATCATTACCGTCGTAGATTTTGAATTTCCCTCGCTCCTTCTATATACAGTAATTGGACTTCTTCTGTAGGGGAGAGTCATCCCTTCTCCCCCACTTATTTATTTTTTCAGCTATTCCTTTCCACCAGTTGTGGACCCAGGGATATTTATTTTATTCTTTAGGTTATAATCCAATACAACCATGATTTATATTTTTGTTCAAATTGTTCCAGCTTTGGCCATGGGAAGCTCTTTCAAGTTGTCTCCTGTACCCATGAGACATGGCTTGCTTCTTCTTCATATTATTATTGAGCACTTCCTTTTTTTTTTAATAAGATTGATTTATTTTAGAGAGGTGGGGGAGGGCAGAGGGAAAGAATCTCAAGCAAGCTTCACCCCCAGCACAGAGCCCGACACGGGGCTCGATCTCACAACCCCGAGATTATGCCCTGAGCCGAAACCAAGAGTTGCGTGCCTAATCGACTGAGCCACCCAGGTGTCCAGGCACTTTCTTACTTTCTGGTACAAGATACTCCAAACTCTTGCTTATGTTTTCCCTGCCCCTGGAATCAACCACTTCTCTAAGGAACCCTATGTCTTTTTGTTGGAGAATAGCATTTAGAAACCAAGATCTGGGCACTAGGTGTGCCCACTGCTACTGGAGTGTCACTGCATTAGGCTCTCGCAAAGGACAGAGCTAGGAAACATACATACATGTACTGATCACACATACACATCTTTATTGCATGTCTTTCTAAAAAGCTTTATAAGTAAACATTTTAGAAAGTGTTAAAAAAAAATCTATAACTCTTGCCTTCTAGGTCAGAGGATTTTTGGTTGATGCTGGGTGGGGGACGGTGGCAATACCTTAGAGATAAGAGTCTGAGCAGGGGAAGAAGTGGCCCTGGGAAGGGGAGCGAGCAGAGGGTAGGAGGGCAGGGGAGGAGGAATGATGATCTGGGTAGACTTTCCAAAGTAGGCTTAGTCACGGCTGGGATGTGTAGTGGTGTCCTGGCTGGTGGGCAGATTAGAGAAGTGGGAGACCGAGGGCTGGGTCCCTGGATATAGGCCTTCGAGGAGCACCAAGTGGGCGACAGAACTGTTCTTTGAGGCTTTGCTGAGGGCCCTTCTCTGGTGCTTCCCAGGCTTGTGTGGCAGCAGGGAAGAGCTCAGAGGTGGGGGCCTTGGGTGCGGCTGAGAAGAAGGTGAAGATGCTGGAACAACAACGCACTGAGGTAGGTGGCTAGAGAGGGTGGTGGTGGTGGTGGTCAGGGAAGACTCTCCTTCCCTCCCGGGCCTGGCAAGACAAAGGCCCTCCTGCCCCCCCCTCCCCCCCATCCCAGATCACCATGGTGAGTTGCCATGGTGACCACGGAACCATTTGACGGTGGGAGAGACCTGCTGCCTTGTCCTGGGCTCTTGTTTCTTAATCAGTTCCCCTGCCTACAAGGGTCACTCAGAAGAGGTGGCGTTTGGGGCCTGGCCTAAAACTGTTGGCAGGGGGATAGTTTAGGAAGGCTCCCGTGGTATAGCCTGGATGGTGGAAGGAGGCTGTGATGAGGTAGGCAGGTGGCAGCATCAGGGATGGGGAGCCTGGGGCTCCTCTGTCACCGAGCAGCTGGGTCGGGGCGGCGGGGGAGGACTGTCACAGAAGGAGAGGATCTGATGCCTTCTAGTAGCACTGCTTCTCACCAGCTGGAAGTCTCCAGAATTGAGGCCGTGCCCGTGTGCCTCCTCCATCTCCCATCCAGGGCCAGTATTTCCAGACTGGAGGTGGAAGCCCAATCCTGCCCTGTTGTCTTAGCCACTCCTCCCCTCACAGCTCAGCTTCTCCTCCGGATTCCTGGGCCGTGCTGCCCTCCCTGGGCTTCCAGCACATGTGCATGTCAGGCCTCCACCAGTCTTTTGCTTATGTGTGCATATCAGTTCTAGTTTTCTTTTTGTATTGCTGTAAGGTCTTTGTTCTGATGACAGAAGTAACATAATGCTCATTAGAAAAATACTGAGAACCTCACCACCTAGAGATGCCCACAATTTGGCAACAGTCCTAAGTTTTATTATGTACTTATTGATGTATAATCATTTTTTTTAAGATTTTATTTATTTATTTGACAGAGAGAGAGAGACAGCAAGAGAAGGAACACAAGCAGGGGGAGTGGGAGAGGGAGAAGCAGGCTTCCCGCTAAGGAGGGAGCCCGATGCGGGGCTCGATCCCAGGACCCTGGGATCATGACCTGAGCTGAAGGCAGACGCTGAGCGACTGAGCCACCCAGGCACCCTATAATCCTTTTTTTAAAATAAGCAGAAAAATTTATATCCTCGATACTGCATGATTGCAGATTACTGTTTTTCTTTTCTCCTCCAAAATTAGCTATATCTTTATGGGTAGTTATTTATGTATCAAGCATACACTGTATTTCTTCACTTCTGAGTACTCTTTATCATATGTTAACATGTCTGAAATGGGGATAGCTTTTCCCATTGTTTTATGTATTTAATGGTATGGGATTGTTTTTCTTCCCTGAGGAAGTGCTGTGTCACGTATGGCAAATACTTTGGGTCATCTTAGAAATGCAGCAGTGTATTGGGGCCTGATTTTCTTAATAACTGCACAGCACCTCGTTTTCAGTTTGTAGTACAATTTTCTTAACCCACCTCCTACGTGTTGGTAGTCGTCTCGATTTTGCTGTCACACAGACGTTGCTGAGACAGCCAGCCTGATACACGTGGACTTACACACAACTTGTGCAAGTGCTTCTTTAGGTTTCATTTTCGGAGACAAACGCCAAGTTAAGGAAAGTGAGAATGGGAAGCTTTCATACGCCATCCCAGGTTGCATGTGTGTTGTGTAATGTACACCAAAATTACTTGTCTTGCTTCCCTGGCGAGGATAAAATATAGTGCTTGATGAAGCTTCCTCCTGGGGGATCACCGAGTCTTCAAGGAGGGAGGGTTTGAGGCAAAGCGTCCGTGGCCACCATTCCACACACGCCGTGCGTACCGTGGGCAGCTGGTCTGTGTGGACTTGTCCCTCTTTGTCCCTTAGCCGCTTATCTCCTGCTAACCCGTCTCTCCCCACAGCTGCTCGAAGTGAACAAGCAGTGGGACCAGCATTTCCGGTCTATGAAGCAACAGTACGAGCAGAAGGTAGTGTGGGGTGATGGGGACTCGAGGCTGAGCCCCAGGCTCCTGGCTGTGCTCTCGGGGCCTCCCCAGTCTCCGGCCTGTTGCTTCCTTCTCAGGAGCTTTGAACCTTGGAGGTTCACCCCTTCCCTCACGCACTCCCCCTCTCTGCCTTTGAACCCAGATCACTGAGCTTCGCCAGAAGCTGGCTGACCTACAGAAGCAGGTGACTGACCTGGAGGCTGAGCGGGAGCAGAAGCAGCGTGACTTTGACCGGAAGCTCCTCCTGGCCAAGTCCAAGATCGAAATGGAGGAGGCAAGTTGGCTGCTGGTCCCTGCTGGCTCCGCTTGGGAGGCCTGGGGGCTCCAGCTCTGGCTCAAGCACTAAGGGCTGTGTGGCCGCAGGCGAAAGCACTTTCCTTCCCTGTACCTCAGTTTCCCATCTGAACATTGAGAGATTGGATCAGCTCTCGCTTTCCATATTTTCGTGTTTGCATGCAGAAGAGCTTTTTGTTCACCTAAAATGGTGCGGACCAGGGGACAGTACAGGGAAGCACAGAGTATAAAGGAGACACACGCAGGCTGCCCGGGTGCTTGATGGGAGTGGGCTGCTGCTGAATGTTTAGAGTAGTGATGGCTGTTTGGGGGGGGAGGGGGGGCTCAAATATTAGACAGAGCTCCCTTTCTTCACTCGTCTAGCCACTGTTCAACAGAGCGTGCACTTGGCGCCGTGCTGGGCACAGAGACTCAGCGGGGAACAGATCAGCGGGTGGGGAAGAAACGGGAAACAAGTCATTGCAGAAACAAATACAAACAGGTGTGTTCAAGTATCACAGGAGAAGTTCCAGGGAGCAGGGGGAGGGCGTAAAGGGGAACCAGGTCAGTGTGAGGGGGGCCAGGAGCAGGTGTCCTGAAGAAATTGCATCTGATCCGTCAGTGTGTGACTGATAGCAGCCAAGGCCTCCAGGATCCTGGGCCAGCTTAATGAGGAAAGGCCATGGGGCCCCCAGACTTGGAAGATTGTATGTATGTCATAGTGTCTTCCCCTTCGTGGGAACTGGGCACAGGCTGCTTTGGCCTAGCTTAAAAATGGACATTTTCAACACAGATTGCATTTCAGAGTTCCCTCTGTCAGCATGTGACGCCCAGGGGCTTTATCCGAGGGGTCAGCTTGCCTCAGTGACCACCCCTTGCCTTGAACGTGTGTGTGTGTTAGGGAGGACCCTGCCTGTCTTTTCTCCGAGTGCAGTCACATCTACGACTGTCCACCGGACCCCTGGCTCTTTTGTCCCTTCCCCCAGCTTGCATCTGTGGGTGAGATAAGTCCCCGGGATGGGACAGTCCTCCCTGTTAGCTGGGGGGGAGGTGGCCCTGTGTTAAGGACACATGGTGATAGAGGCCATGCTAATCCTGGAGCCTCTCAAGTGGGAGTCCAGAACACCTCCCACAAGGTCTTCCCAAGGCTGCTCTCCCCGATCTCTGGCTGACCTCCCCTATTTGAAACACTTCCTTTGACTCGCAAGGGGAGAGGGAGCGCCAGAATTAGGAGACCGGGCTTCTAGCCCCAGCTCACTGTGTGGCCTTAGGTAAGTCACGTCTCCTCTCTGGACATTCATCTGCCATCACATCAGGGATTAGGATTTGATGCTCTCTTAAGGGCCAGTCCAGCTGTGGCCCTCTGCAGTGAAGGATCCCTGGCTGTTCCATCGTGGGCGTGGGAGCGGGGCTTCCACCCAGAAGCCCTCCCTGGTTTCTTCTCAGCTGTGGCGCTCTTTCTTTTCACCTCGCGGTACCTTGTTCCTCTGCGGAGGAACGCTCTCTACCTTTTATGCTGCATTTATTTGAGTGTCTTCTCTCCTAGGCTTAGAGGCTGTAAGAGCTAAAAGGTCCTTTCGGTGTGCTCAGTGGTCGGTCACTTCTGTGCATCACAGAAGACCCCGTGCAAATCTCGTGGACACTGTGGCTCTTCCCCTTAGAAAATTGCACAGGCAAATTTTGCATCCCGTTTTGGGGCTCACAGACCTCCTGATGCCCATCCGTGACTCCTGTTAAGAGCCCCCGACCCATGGCAGATAGGGGAACATAGACCAGAGAGTACTGTGACGGTGGCCCAGGTCCCAGCTTGTTGGCAGAGTTGCTGGTATCAGAACCCAGAGTCTTTCACTGAACCGAGCTGCCTTTTCCTTGAGGACAGGACGGTGTGGGCATTGCGGCCCTGACGCCCTGCACGCTGTCTTCACGTGAGCACTGGGGCCTGCTGAGGGAGAGGCGGAGAGGAGGCACGGCTGATGCCCCCATCAGACGGTGCGGGCCTTTCAGGCCTCCCGGAGGGGCTCCTTGCTGACCGGTGCTGTGTCCCCTGCAGGCCGACAAGGAGCAGCTGACGGCAGAGGCCAAGGAGCTGCGCCAGAAGGTCAAGTACCTGCAGGACCAGCTGAGCCCGCTCACCCGGCAGCGGGATTACCAGGAAAAGGAGATCCAGAGGCTCAACAAGGTGCGCGCCTTGCAGCTCCTCCAACGGCCCGTTTGACGGTCTGCCCTCCCCCCCCCCGGGGGTGGGCGGAGGGCCTCCTCTTCACCAGCCCGTGGGCCCCCAGCACCTGGCACAGTGCCTGGCACCAAACGCACGCTCAGGAAACACCTGCTGGAGGGAGTGGAGGAGCAGAGGCCCGAGGCTTCCTGCCCTTGAGAACCGGGACCCAGGGAGACGGGGCATCCGGGTGGAGGCTGGGTTTTAAAGCAGAGGCCCGCTGCTCTGAGCCAGGGCCAGTGGGTGGGGGTGAGGCCGGCTCTGGGGGCTGGTTCTAATCCCCCACTCCAGCCTCTCCGAGCCTCGGTTTTGCCATCTGAGCCCCTGGTTGGACACCTTCCGGCCCAGGGGTTAAAGGAGCGAGCTAACAAGAGGAAGCTTTGAAAGGAAATGTTCTCCGCAAGCCTGGAGGAGTTGACTGTGGTTCATCTTTGCCTCCTTTCCTGTCTGTCTGCCTCCCCCGCCTCCTTGCCTTGCCCGCAGTAGGCTTCTGCATGAGTTTGGCATATTCACTGGGCCCCAGCCCTGCTAGGGGAACCCTTTCTGTTTGGTTTTGGGGTTTGATAAGCATTGATTTTGCTGAGTCTGGGGAACCTTGGGACCTGTTCTCAGAAAAAAGAATGACCTGTCCTGAGCTGGGGGACTTGGGGGGCCTAAATCCAGGCGCGGTATTGCACATGGTGCCGGATGCTAGAGGTCACTCAGGCTGGATCACTGCCCTCCGGGTTTCCCTGGCATTGCGGGGGACAGAGACACACGTGTGGGTGACTGCTTTGCTTGTGACCTCAGGCAAGTGTCTCTCGGTCCCTGGACCTCAGTCTTCTCATCTAAAAAATAGGCACATAAGCAGGAGGATAAAATAGAGCCATGACTTCCCCTTGCAGCGTCCAGGGCTTACTCTCGGCTCAGCAGTCTCCATGGGTTTCCGGGGAGTCAAGGAGACTAAGTGGGGGCCCAAGTCCAAGCTGGGGGAGGTTTTCTTTATCCCCCACTGTCTAGGGAGGCACTGTGGGCACTGCTAATGCGTGGCAAGCAGAAGCCCCGCTGCGCCAGGGGCTAAAGTCCAGGCGGCGATGAGCGTGGTGGGTCCTGAGCAGGGTTCCAGAGTTCTCAAATACCACGTTCACCGAGCTAAAGGGAAAACCGGTTAATAGAGACCTCTTAAGTTCTGAGCATACTGCTTCCATAAAGGGAAGGATTTTGTGAGCACGGTAGAAGGGTGTTTTTCTTTTCTGTTTTCAAAATGTTGTTTGGTGATGTTTCAGCCCATTTTCGGGCTTAGAAAGGCAAAATATTAAATAAGTCAAAATTAAATTCCAGTGTAATCTAACTAGAGAAGAGCCGGGGACAGAAAAGTTGGCTTGGTAACCATGGGTTTGGAAAGCTCAAGAATCTGAGGGCAAGGCAGTGGTTGAGGACATGGAAGCTTCCCCGAAGGGCTTAATATTCTCTCTAGGTCTGGGTGCTAGGAATTGAGCTGCACCTGCTCAGGGAAGGGGAGATTCTCCCTTCTATGTGAGGACCCCCCCCCAGTTAGCCTGCTTAGAAGCTGTGTGACTTTGGACACATCATGGTTTTCTGAACCTCAGTTTTCACGTCTGTCAAATGGGGGTGACGGTCATAATCTTTCTTCATAGGACCATGGAGAGGATCCAATGAAATGATGTGTGTATAGTGTAAATAAGTACGGTAGCACTTATTAAGTAGTCCTGGTGGTGGCAGTTATTATTGTCACTCATGTCAGGAAGGGGGTCACTGAAGATGACCTTTCCCACGCGGCCGGACTTCCAGGGCTTCTGCTAATGGGCCTGTCTCCCTTCTTCTCGATCCCAGGCCCTGGAGGAAGCACTGAGCATCCAGGCCTCCCCCTCCTCTCCACCAGCAGCATTTGGGGGCCCAGAAGGAGCTGGTGGCCTCCTAAGGAAACAGGAGCTGATCACGCAGAACGAATTGCTGAAACAGCAGGTGAGCCCGAGAGGTAGGAGGTCAGGTAGGAGGTGCTGAGTGGGGAGCTGGAGCATTCCTGAGGACCCACGATGGGCTTGGCATCATGTGGAAGCTCTAATTAGTAGTCCACATTCTGGCTGCTGGCCTGGACCCCTGTCTGGTTATAGGTTTATCCTTTCTAGCACTGTGTCCCTAACTAGGTCATTCCTCTGCCACCTTTTTGAGTTAACCATCTCTCTACCCCAATTGTGCTATTATTTACCTAATATTTTAAAAATAAATTTTAGGGGCACCTGGGTGGCTCAGTCGGTTGAGCATCTGCCTTTGGCTCAGGTCATGGTCCCAGGGTCCTGGAATCGAGCCCTGTGTCAGGTTCTTGCTCAGCGGAGAGTCTGCTTCTCCCTCTTCCTCTGCCATTCCCCCTGTTCTCTCTGTCAAATAAATAAAAATCTTTTTAAAAATAATAAAAAAATAAATTTTAAATAAGTTACTTTCTTTTTTTATTTGTTTTTTTATTATTATTTTTAATGATTTTATTTATTTATTAGAGAGAGACACAGCAAGAGAGGGAGACACAAGCAGGGGGAGTGGGAGAGGGAGAAGCAGGCTTCCCACTGAGCGGGGAGCCCAATGTGGGGCTCGATCCCAGGACCCTGGGATCATGACCTGAGCCGAAGGCAGACGCTTAGCGACTGAGCCACGCAGGCGCCCCTAAATAAGTTACTTTCAATAAATGTATTTAAAAAGGAGCTTTATATCACTACTATAAATGGAAAACACTGTTTATAATTTGCCACAAATGGAAAGTAACTATAAGCAATAAATACAGTAAAAGAAAAACAGTATTATTAAACTCTAACTAGATACTCTTGCCTGATGAAGACTCTGAACTTGAGTCCTCTTTGAGGGAAGGGAAGGGAAATTAATAAGTACTGGAAAGATGTTAAAGACATGAGAGCATAAATGGAGACTTTCTCCTTGAGGGGCACGGAAGGACTGAAAGGAAACTGGAAAGGCTAGGGCTCGCCCACGTGTTTCTATTTGATGTCATGCTTTGGAGCCTCGTAAACCATCTCTGACCCGGCCAGTGTCTCACTGGTCTGCAGCGGGATGTGAAAGTGCAGGCTCAGAGGCAGGGAGCCGCGAGACACCCTCGAAGCCTTGGGAGAGTTCTGTAGGTCCTCTGGGAGCCAGGAGACAAGCTCCAGTCTTGCACCCACACTCTGGGCCTGTGGCCTCGCCTCTCGTGGGGGCCTTAGCAGAATGAAAGGATTGGACTGGTTGGGGGCTTGTGACCCCCTTTTTTTTTTATAAGCCACAGATACCTTGTTTAAATAAAGCCCTATGTTGAAGCCCAGAATATAAAATAGAGGGACCCAGATCTATTCTGTTTGCAGGTGGGGGTGGGGAGCCAGAGGTACACCCGTTCCCCTCTTCACAGTGTCTGTGAGGATGGGGTGAAACCAGCAGGAGGCCAGAGCGGTCTGAGCCCCTCCTCCCTCATCTTCCCCACCCCTCCCCTCCTCTCTGTTCCCCTCCAGGTGAAGATCTTTGAGGAGGACTTCCAGAGGGAGCGCCGTGATCGAGAACGAATGAATGAGGAGAAGGAAGAACTGAAGAAGCAGGTGGAGAAACTGCAGGCCCAGGTCACCCTGTCCAATGCCCAGGTGAGGGCAGCTGGGCCAAGGAAGGGGCAACCAGCCTGTCCTCACAGGGTAGGGGTGTGGATCGGAGGGTCCCTGGTGAGACTGGAAGTCGGGACACGCACTGGTTCTTCCAGCTCTGCTACCAGATTTCTGCGTACCTCCGCAAGTCCCTTCCCCTCTCTGACCTCTGACTCCCGCCCCCACAGTCAGAGGCCCCCACTCTCTCACTGAATGGAACTAAAGGGTGTTAATGGGGATGCACAGCAATAGGAGGCTCGTGTGAACCCTCCTGACCTGTGTTCAGACCACCCACGGTGAGCAGGCCTCACCTGCAGCCACCAGCCGGGGCTGTGCTCTGCCCCATGGGGGCCTTCCTTCCCCGGGCTGGGCCAGGCGGGCCGCCGAGAGTGCTGGCCCCGTGCATCAGTCCGTCAGCCCTCGGGGCTGCTTACGGCCTGGGTCCAGGCCTGGCCAGGAAGCACGTGTGCCAGCAGTCTTCTCTCCCTCCCTCCTTCTCTCAGCTAAAAGCGTTCAAAGATGAGGAGAAGACAAAAGAAGCCCTCAAACAGCAGAAGAGGAAAGCAAAGGTGAGGAGGTTTGAGGGAGGAAGCAGCACTTACCTCGTCTTCCCTTATTCAGGGAGCTACAGTCCGAGGGGAGGGGCAGTGTCTGCTCAGCTGTCCAGCTAATTCAGGAGGTAATGCAAGTCGAGCACTTCAAACAGTACTTGGTACAGAGTAGGTGCTCGGCACACATGAGCTGTCATCGGTGGATATTCTGTGCCCCTGTACCGGCCACCTGTGCCCATTGACCGGCCACCTGTACCCATCTACCGGCCACCTGTGCCCCTGTACCGG